>NC_084512.1:6495717-6688217 GCF_024500385.1 Phyllopteryx taeniolatus
TGGGACAGCCGGCAAGGTGCGCGGTTGGTTGCGTTTTGGCACTGATGGCTTTTGCCGTTTGTTTTGGTCTTCGGGCCGGCGTGGGCATTGATAATGGGGGAGGGAGGGGGGCTTGGCATTAAGCTGTGGCGGCTTTGCGTCGCAGGGGGTTGGGAGGGGCTTTGTCTCGCAGTGTCGCAGGCACTGGTCTTGTGCCTCGTCGGTGGGGGTTGGAGGGGGGGGGGGGGGGTGGAGTCGGTGTTTTGTGGTGTTTGGTTCGGTCCATTGAAGGGGAAGGGAGGAAGGTCACCGGTGCGGTGTGTGGTTGCTTTTCGTGTCAGGGTGCTGGGTTCCGGTGCGTGCCCTTTGGGGTGGGGGGCTGTGGGCTTGGAACGGGGGTCGGGTTGAAGCTTGCGCATGTGGACCATTTGTCACGGTGGCGCATTCCCAGGTGGCTGCTTTAGCGATGCTGTATTTAACTTTTGGCTGGGACATTGATAGGTGGGTGTTGGGTTGGTTGGGTTGTTTCCGCACACATTGCCTTTTGGTTCGAGGGTTTAATATTGGTGCTGGTTGTGGGAAGCCCCGAGTCGAATGGTCATTTTTTGTCTGTGCTGCGGACTGCTGGGAGGGTGGATGTTCGTAGTTTGGGCGCCCTTTTTTTGAGCCGTGCTGGCCCGGCCCCCTGGGGGAGTCGGTCGGGGGTCGTTTGGGGCCAGGGTCGGGGGCCGGGTTTGGGGCCGGGGTCACTCGGATTCAGGCGATGCCTGGCGCTTCTTCCCCCCTCTTCTCTGTGTTCTGCCGACCGGTTGGGCCGGGCCGTACCTGTAGGAGTCTAGCCTCTTACGTCACACACTCTGCACTTTTTTAAAATATCCACACTGTACATACTCCGCACATTGGGCACTCTCATATCTCATTCAGGGTCCCCTGGGGGACTGGCGCCAGGTATGTGGGGGTGGGGGGGGGCACCGGGCCGGGTTCCCGGTCTGGACAGTGGTGACGCCAGGCATGATGTCTGGATTAGAGACAGTGGCACTGAAGAGACAACAAGAAGCAGAGCAGGAGGTGGCGGAAATGATGATGTTTAAGTTCTCTCTATGAGTGACCAGGTTGGATAGGATTAGAAATGAGCTCATCAAAGGGACAGGCAAGGTTCGATGTTTTGGAGACAAAGTTAGAGAGAGCAGACTTCGATGGTTTGGACACATCCAGAGGAGAGAGAGTTAATACAGTATATCGGGAGAAGGATGATGAGGATGGAGCTGCCAGGCAAGAGAGCTAGAGGAAGACCAAAGAGAAGGTTTAATGATGTAGTGAGGCAAGACATGAGGGCAGGAGATAGGCTTACATGGAAAAGGATTACGCACTGTGACGACCGGTAACAGGACAGGCCGAAAGCAACAAAATATGATGTATATTTTGTCACCAAATACCTTTTACAGTATCTTGAACAATATTTGAAAAAAAATAAAAATTGTTGACCGCTGATTTCAACACTAGTTATCCATCAATTTGTTGTGTAAATGTAATATAATAAGGCAATTAAACATTTTTAGGGTTTCACAGTCATAACGGCCCTCAGAGGGAAACCGTAACTACAATGTGGCCTGTGACAAAAATGAGTTTGACACCCGGTTAACCAGCAGTAAATGGTAACAATTGAAATAAAATTTAAAAAAATAAATGAAAAAACTGTGAGTAAGTGTGGTGCAAGACTGTGGGTTTAGACTCATTGTCTTGAATTTAAACGGGTGCGGTGTAAATACACAAGCCCATTGACTCATCAGTTCGTTTGCATGCCAGTTGTACCAGTTTGCCTCAATATTGTAATTATGGCTGAACTTTATTTCACACAGCTGCGGCTAATTGTGAACATAGCATATTCAGATTGCAAATCAGTGTATCCCATTGTCTTCACTGCTATTCTTACACGTTACATGGTATTCATTAGTTTTGTTCATTAATTAACAAGAGCTTGCATATTTACAGCCCATATTTATTATACTGTTCACCATCTTTTTTGTTTCTAGTTTATGACAGTGAGCAATGAGTTGGTTTTACGATAGGATAAATGCTTCCACCAGAGGCTGTAACTGCTCTGTGTGAGTCTTTCCCGTAAATGGACAAAGTCTCTGTTTAATTGCAAACATAGAATACTCCTGTCCTCCACATGCACAGAATATACTTGGAAACCCTTAACTACTGTTTCAATATTCAATAGAAGGTTAGGGTTATATTTACCAGACATCACAATCTGACTACCAACCCCACAGAGGACTTGTTCCTCAGGCTCCCTGCCATTTGTCTTCATGCTAAACTTCAAGAAACTACAAACAAGTTTAGTGGTAAATACTAAAAAGAAACTAATGATGATACTATGAAAACAAAGTCGAAATATTACATGAGAAAAAAGTCACATTATTATGAGCAATAACCTATACCTGTAATAAGAGAACACACAGTACAAATGTGTCATCCAAGAAAGAACACACACTGATACATCCACTTTTGCCCATGTTTTACTTTTACTACTTACTTGCAATATTAAAATTTTATTCTCATAATGTAACAATACTATTCTCCTAACTTTGCTCCTACTTGTCCATCTGTCTGTCCATTCATCCATCCATCCATCCATTGTCTTGCGCTTATGTGGAGTTGAGTCAGGGGGTCAGCAGCTGAAGAAGCAGAGCCCGGACTTCCCAGATCATGGGACAACCTCATCTGCAAAAGGCAGAGAGACGTAACACAGAGGGTACCAAACCAGACCCCCTCAATACTTCGGCCGTGCGTAGATTTTCTGACCATAAAGGTGATGTACAGATTAGGTGACAAAGGGCAGCCTTGGTGGAGTCCCACCTTCGCTGGAAACAAATATGAATTACTGCCGGGAATGCAGACCAAATCAGTCCATATCAGGGTGTCCGGTACTCCACACTACCGGAGAACCCCTCACAAGACTCCTCAAGGGAGAGCTGAATGACTTCTCCAAGTCCACAAACCACAGTGGAGTGGATAAGCGAATTCCCATGCAACCTCCAGGACCCTGCTGAGGGCATAGGGCTGATACACTGTTCCACTCCCCTCTTGGTGGCAAGTGCACGTATGTTAGAACATGGTGTTTGTTATGGACAATCTGTGACAAGCACAGATGTCCAATAAGAGAACACCGCTCTGGTCTGGGGGCCCGTCCCAATCACACCCGTTCAGGTCTCACTGTCACGAGGGAGTGCCCAGTGGGAGTACTCCCGCTTCAAGGATTCCAAAATAGTTGGGTAGTGTGAGCTGCCGTTCAGTGCATACACACAAACAACAGTCAGGACCTGTCCCCCCACCCAAAGGCAGCGGGAGCCTCCCCTTTCATCCACTGAGGTGAAACCCTAAGTACGGGCACCAAGGGCAGTATGTATCCCCAAACCTGCTCATCAAAACTTCAGTTTGGAAGAGAGTCCTACTCCTCTCAAGAGGTCTGGTACCAGTCCCCATCTGTGTGTCGAGGTGACCCCTACGATAGCTAGTTGGAACTTCTCTGCCATAGCAGAGAAGGCGTCACGCAGCTCACATTGCACCAAACCTCCTTGGCCCTTCACATGGGAAGGCTTCTCGTAATTTTTCTTTCTTTACAGTGACCCCAGTTACTCAACTGTACAATTCGATACCTGAATCACAAATACAATTCAAATGGACAGAAACCTTCCTTCATCCAGAATGGCTGCATGTGAGTACACAAATGTTCAACAGGATGTCTGACCTGCACCCTGACATGGAAAATCAGTTTCACGGTTGAAAAATTGTTGAATCAATGAACATTGACAGAAGCTTAATTCTGTGTTGGTCTGTGTTCCAACAAAATCATTTCGCACATTCAACAACAATAAGCCGTGGTTCACTGCTAAACTTAAGCAGCTTCGCCAAGCTAAGGAGGACGCATATCAGAGCGGGGACAGGGCCCTGTATAATCGAGCTAGAAACCAGCTGACCAAAGAAATTAACATTGCAAAGAGGATCTATACAGCAAAGTTGGAAAAACAGTTTAGCGCAAACGACTCTAAATCAGTCTGGCATGCATTCCAGTCGCTGACTAATTACAAGCGACGATCCCCCCAAGCTGAGAACAATAGCACACTAGCCAACGACTTGAATACCTTCTACTGCAGATTTGAAAAGGACAGTTTCACACCACACACCAATCCGGCCGCACCCGCGACCACAATCACACCTCTGACCTCTGCGTTAACCATCCATGAACAGGATGTGAGACACATCTTCAAACAACAAAAGATTAACAAAGCGGCAGGCCCGGACCACGTGTCTCCATCCTGCCTCAAAGTCTGCGCGGACCAGCTCGCGCCAGTCTTCACTCAGATCTTCAACAGATCACTGGAAATGTGCAAAGTTCCATCCTGCTTCAAACGCTCCACCATCATCCCAGTCCCCAAGAAACCTGCAATCTCGGGTCTGAATGACTACAGGCCTGTCGCTTTGACATCTGTGGTCATGAAGTCCTTTGAACGTCTTGTGCTGGACCACCTCAAGAGTGTCACAGGTCCCCTGCTGGACCCCCTGCAGTTTGCCTACCAAGCGAACAGATCTGCGGATGATGCAGTCAACATGGGACTGCACTTCATCCTAGAACACCTCGACAGTGCAGGGACCTACGCGAGGATCCTGTTCGTGGTCTTCAGCTCAGCGTTCAACACCATCATCCCTGAACTCCTTTCATCCAAGCTTCTCCAGCTCAGCGTCTCACCTGCCATCTGCCAGTGGATTTACAGCTTTCTGACGGGCAGGACACAGCAGGTCAGGCTGGGGGAGGCCACCTCATCCACACGCAGCATCAGCACTGGGGCACCCCAAGGTTGTGTCCTCTCTCCGCTGCTCTTCTCTCTCTACACGAACGACTGCACCTCAGCGAACCCGACTGTCAAACTCCTGAAGTTTGCAGATGACACCACTGTCATCGGCCTCATCAAGGACGGTGACGAGTCTGCATATCGACAGGAAGCGGAGCGGCTGGAGTTGTGGTGCGGCCAACACAACCTGGAGCTGAACACGCTCAAGACTGTAGAGATGATCGTGGACTTCAGGAGGCATCCTTCGCCACAGCTGCCCCTCACGCTGTCCAGCTGCCTTGTGTCAACCGTCGAGACCTTCAAGTTCCTGGGAATTACAATCTCCCAGGACCTGAAGTGGGCGACCAACATCAACTCCGTCCTCAAAAAGGCCCAGCAGAGGATGTACTTCCTGCGGCTTCTGAGAAAGCATGGCCTGCCACCGGAGCTGCTGAGACAGTTCTACACAGCGGTCATCGAATCAGTCCTGTGTTCTTCCATCACAGTCTGGTTTGGTGCTGCTACAAAAAAGGACAAACTCCGACTGCAACGGACAATCAAAACTGCTGAAAGGATTGTCGGTACCCCCCTACCCACCCTTGAGGACTTGCACGCTGCCAGAACTAAGACAAGGGCGTGCAAAATCCTCTCGGACCCTCCCCACCCTGGTCACCAGCTCTTCCAGCTCCTTCCCTCAGGTAGGCGCTACCGATCAATGCAAACTAGAACTAGTAGACATTCCAACAGCTTCTTCCCTCTTGCAATCAACTTCTTGAACAGCTAACTTACAATTCCATTACAACAAGCTGGCAATTTTTTGACTTGAGTTCGTTGTCACATTTCTGTATTATGTATTACTCGTGCACTCACTGTAGTTGTCTCGCCGTGCTGCACTATTTGCATATAGTGGCCACTCATGCCAGAGTAGTATCTGCTCCATTTGCACACTGATTGAGGAGTATCTGTAACATTTGCACAACCATTGTCCCAGATTATCGCAGTACTCGTCACTTTAAACCGCATACACTCCTTGAAGTCTCAGTGCCCTTTGCACAATGGTCATTGCACCGGACTATTGCGATATTAGCCATTCGAACTGAGGACTCTGCATCTTTTTGCACAATTGTTGTTTGTTGTTGTTTTTTGTTAATGTCTTTATGTCTCCAAAGTGTTCTGTAAATTGACTGTCTGTTGTACTAGAGCGGCTCCAACTACCGGAGACAAATTCCTTGTGTGTTTTGGACATACTTGGCAAATAAAGATGATTCTGATTCTGATTATTAGACAGTACCATGGGAGGACTCGGCATCATCCCTAAAATCAAATTCTCAGTATTAACCGATTTTGAAGGTTGCTGGAATTTCTCCCACTCCAATGTGATTCAAATTCATAATGGTGTATTGTTAGAATTTGCTACAGACGCAAATGCGATTCTCAGTATCGTCCAAATTTGTCAATTATTTAAATTTGTTGTACTTCTGTTTCTCAGGAATCACTTTGTTGTGTAGATTTTGTTCAAATAAAATATTATAACCTTTGCGAACCCTTGACATAGCATGATGGCAATTTAACCTTTATAAATACCTAACTTTGTGTGGGGAAAACCAAGTGTCTCCTCCACTACTGGTTATAGTTGAGTTATTAAGCATTACTTGCTGTGGCACTGAAAGCTAACGTCAAACAACTTTCTGAGTTAAGTGTTTGGGATGGAGAGCAGGCCAGTGTCAGATGACTACAGCCTTGGGAAAGGCTGTTGGTGTTGGGTGATATATGGTGGGCCAAGGCATGGTCGGATTAGTTGGTAATAAAGGAGAAGCTTCCAGACAATGCCGAACAATTTTTGCTAACATTACAGTATTTTCCTGCCACATAACATTATATTCAAATCCGAGACTGATAGGGGGCTTCACCTGGTGGACTTTTTTTGCGCATCCGTGATCAGGGATGGGCAACTTTGGACTATTCAATGAGCTCAAGTCTCACAAGATTTGCACAAGTTTCCTTTGACGTCACAATGATGACAGTTTAACAAAGCCCCAAATATTTGTACAACTTACAGGGCAGTTGAATGTACTTTATTGATACAGTTAAATATGTTTTTTACACACGTGCCAATCCTCTTCTAGAATAGGTTTATTGCCATTGTCAATGAAAGGTGCATCCACACCTATGAATTGTTCTTTTGTACATTGCATTTTCAATAAAACTGTCATGCTAGTTTTGTTAAATTAGTTAGTTGCTTAGTTTTGTTGGGCTGAATTCAGGAAAGAGTTATTTCCAATGACAGTACAGCAATGACACAGGCTTTCCTGTACAAACTTCAATCCTGCTGATTCATTGCCTAGTCTCAAAACACAAACGCGCGCACACACACACACGCACGCGCGCACACGTACATGCACGCGCACACGTACATGCACGCACACACACACATACAGACACACATAATTGTATTTTGTATCATCTCAATCAATAGCAATATACTGTACGTGTACACCTTCTTCCCTCAGGAAATTCAGAGAAACCCGCAAGGCAATTTGTGGATTCCTAGTGAGGATTAGCGGAAAGGAAGATGAATGAATGACTGAATAATTATTTCCATGACCCATCCATATTTTTAAAGGTGGAAAAGCAAACAAAGACTGCATATTTCTACACCTTTACATGGAGATAAAAGAAGCAACATTGTGGACATTCAGCTTTGTTGTTGTTGAAGTCGCACAATTTTGCTAAACATTTGTGAAATTTCACATACATTTTTATTAATAGTTGTCAAGTGTTGTCCTCTTCTTCAACATATTAAAAATTAGATAAACTTAGACACATGGGCAGGAGAGTGGGTTCTCCTGGCTTCATTGTATGTTTTTCAGATTTTCACCTTTGTTCCTCATGCCTCAGTGTCATAAATTCCAGTCTACATGACTCACATAGCTGGCATCAAGCTAGACTAAATCTGTGTTTGTTCATGGGGTTTCACCATTGTGATCTTTGTTTTTCATTAGCAGTGCATTATACTTTGCACAGCAATCATTTTAGACCTGATCTCAAATTACCTACATGCTGTGCCACATTTAACAAGGGAGTAATTAATTTTTGCCTTATACAACCCCAATTCCAATGACGTTGGGACGTTGTGTTAAACATAAATAAAAACAGAATACAATGATTTGCAAATCATGTTAAACCTATATTTAATTGAATACAGTACAAAGACAAGATATTTAATGTTCAAACTGATAAACTTTATTGTTTTTAGCAAATAATCATTAACTTAGAATTTTATAGCTGCAACGCGTTCCAAAAAAGCTGGGACAGATGGCAAAAAAGACTGAGAAAGTTGAGGAATGCTCATCAAACACCTGTTTGGAACATCCCACAGGTGAACAGGCTAACTGGGAACAGGTGGGTGCCATGATTGGGTATAAAAGGAGCTTCCATTAATTGCTCAGTCATTCACAAGCAAAGATGGGGTGAGGTTCACCTCTTTGCGAACAAGTGCGTGAGAAAATAGTCGAACAGTTTAAGGACAATGTTCCTCAACGTACAATTGCAAGGAATTTAGGGATTTCATCATCTACGGTCCATATCATCATCAAAAGGTTCAGAGAATCTGGAGGCAAAAAAAATAATCAACATTGAATGCCCGTGACCTTCGATCCCTCAGGCGCCACGGCATCAAAAACCGACATCAATGTGTAAAGGATATCACCACATGGGCTCAGGAACACTTCAGAAAACCAGTGTCAGTAAATACAGCTCGGCGCTACATTTGTAAGTGCAACATGAAACTCTACTAGGCAAAGCAAAAGCCATTTATCAACAACACCCAGAAACGGCGCCGGCTTCTCTGGGCCCGAGCTCATCTAAGATGGACTGATGCAAAGTGAAAAAGTGTTCTGTGGTCCGACGAGTCCACATTTCTAATTTTTGGGGGAAATTGTGGACATCGTGTCCTCAAGGCCAAATAGGAAAACCATCCGGATTGTTATGGATGCAAAGTTCAAAAGCCAGCATCTGTGATGGTATGCGGCTGTGTTAGTGCCAATGGCATGGGTAACTTACACATCTGTGAAAGAACCATTAATGCTGAAAGGTACATACAGGTTTTGGAGAAACATATGCTGCCATCCAAGCAACGTCTTTTTCATGGGCACCCCTTCTTATTTCAGCAAGACAATACCAAACCACATTCTGCACATGTTACAAAAGTGTGGCTTTGTAGTAAAAGAGTGCAGGTACTAGACTGGCCTCCGCACAGTCCAGACCTGTCTCTCATTGAAAATGTGTGGCGCATTATGAAGCGTAAAATACGACAACGGAGACACAGGACTGTTGAACAGCTGAAGCTGTACATGAAGCAAGAATGGGAAAGAATTCCACCCACAAAGCTTAAACAATTAGTGTCCTCAGTTCCCAAACGTTTAATGTATGTTGTTAAAAGAAAAGGTGAAGTAACACAATGGTAAACATGACCCTGTTCCAACTTTTTTGGAACGTGTTGCAGCCATAAAATTCTAGGTTAATGATTATTTGCTAAAAACAATAAAGTTTATCAGTTTGAAAATTAAATATCTTGTCAATGTAGTGTATTCAATTAAATATTGGTTGAACATGATTTGCAAATCATTGTACGTCTTTTTATTTATGTTTAACACACGATTTGTTCATTGGAATTGGGGTTATATAAAGGTGAATCCCACATATCCATTAAACCTAAAGTATAATATAATAATTAAAAGACCTATGACTGTGACAAAGATCCATATTTATTTCTACCTAGGTGATACGTGCTTATGCTTATACAGTACATGCATGTGAGTCACTCATATTTGAGCAGGCAACGAGCTGTGTGGAAATAAAAATGAGGTAGCAGTTAGACAGAGCCATTGTCCTGGGAATTGTGGGAATAAAATATGTTGGCTCTTTGCTAGATTTCACCATATTACTGTGAGGTGAAGATCTGTGGCTCTGTCTAAGAATGAGCAAAGTTAAAGCAGCTTTGTTTCAGTCAGTATTCACCATACAATACTCACCTGCATGATATCCACAGAGTTGATAATTAATTTTTGAACAGCTAAATGTTCAATGACTACAAATGCATAGTAGCTGTAGACTGGCTGGTATAACCTTTGATCACAACAAATAATTATGTTTCAGATAACTTACTAACAACATAAACAAAACCACAACATAAATAAAACCAACCAACTGCATTAAGTACCATGTTGAGCTTAGTCAGGCAAAATGAGCGTTCCCGCCTGACAAACAAGTTGCCCAAAATTAACTTGCCCTGGGCGGCTGCTCATATCGCTCATATCTGAAACCGCCCCTGAGATAAGCTGACAGTTATCCTCGCTTCTTCTATTTTTCATCTCCTACTAACCCTTCTTCTTCTTAGTATGGCTGCCCTGTGACAGTCTTGGTATTACGACCAGACATCAGGTTTTCGGGAGGGGACTCACGATTTTTCAGCTGTGATGTGCTGTGTTAGGCATCTCAAGCATGCACTAAAAGAGCATCAGCACACACATGCTGATTTTTCTCCTCATTGAGATCTGTCACAAAAAATCTGTTAAGATCGAAAAAAATATGCATAAGACCATCTAAGCTGGTACTCTATACACAAATCACACACAGTTCCAGAACGAAGTGGACATAGTGCCACCTACAGATGTGGAGGTACATTGCAGCCAAACATTGTATTACCCTTTCAAGCATTCGATGCTTTGTTGAGCTATAGTGGTACCTCAATTGGAGTCTACAGGTAAATTGTCTGAAAGACAGTTGATTAATCGTTATACTGTGCTTCTCTGAGGCCACGGCCAGACTGTAATATTGTTCTGTCTGAGACATGCATTATCTCTGTATGTAAATGACTGCTCCCTCTTGAAACATTAGACCTTTTTTTCCGCTGCCACGTGTAAGGCAACGTTAATGAGCCATCCATCCATCCATTTTCTGAGCCGCTTTTTATCCCAGCTATCGTCGGGCAGGAGGCGGGGTACACCCTGAACTGGTTGCCAGCCAATCGCAGGGCACATACAAACAAACAACCATTCGCAGTCACGGGCAATTTAGAGTTGTCAATTAAGCCACCGTGCATGTTTTTGGGATGTGGGAGGAAACCGGAGTGCCCGGAGAAAACCCACGCAGGCACGGGGAGAACATGCAAACTCCACACAGGCGCAGCCGGGGATTGAACCACGGTCCTCTGAACTGTGAGACAGACGCTCTAACCAGTCGTCCACCGTGCCGCCCGTTAACAAGTCATAAATTATCAATTTAAATCAACCAGTGGGTATGAAAGAGTGGCTGTATGAATATGCAGCATTTGATGACCACAGCATCCTAAAACCTTAAATTCATAACATGCCGTCCATCACAATCAAAACAGAAGTCAAAACATCACACCATCTAATCTACACAAGGATAATGATCTGTTAGTTTTATTCTATTACTCTTCTTCTTTTCTTTGCGGCTTGTCCCTTTAGGGGTCGCCACAGCGCGTCATCCTTTTCCACGTAAACCTAACAGAACCTAACAACGTGTTGTGCGTTTAAAAGAAGTATGAAGCCAAAATCCATCCATTCATTTTCTATATTGCTTCTCCTCATTAGCATTGTGGCCAGCTGACTTTGGGCAGGATGCAGAGTACACCCTGGACTTGATTGTCAGCCAATGCAAGGTACTGAGCCAACAAACCTTTAAATTGTCAAAGGTTGATAAAGATTGCTTTAATTGATACAGCACTGTGCAAAAAAATAAGTTAATGTTTTTAGAGGGCTTTAATAATGTTATTTAGTGTGGAGAGAAAGAAATCTTTGAGCATATCACAGGGAATGCAACATAGCTGGCCTGATGACCAAGTCTATCACAAAATGTTTTCTTTTTTGGTCTCAAATTTGTGCTTCTCAGTGCAGTGACTCATATTGCTGTTTCATCCAAGTGAAGAGTTTGTGATCAAGCCATGAATCTTTAAAGTGCATTTCACAGACAGATATGGAGGCACAAGCTATGGATGTGAACATGCACATTGGTATTTCCTCCCTCTGGGATGACAGTCCACAATCCAGGCTTTAAAACAATGAGTCATTCTGACATATTTGTTCTACATGAGTGAATGTAATAGCATAACTGAGAGTTGAGCAGGGGTGATTCTTGAAACGGTTAAAAATCTATGAATAAAAGAAAGACATAAAAGAGTGTGACTTTTTTTGAGCCATAAAACCAAGCTTGTCAAAGGTAGGCTGTAATTATTCACCTTCTTCATAAACTAAAGGGGTTAAACTAGAATAGCACTCATTAGACCACCGACCATCACCAGTTGGTTTAACTAACAATTCAAAACATTAATTAATTTAACATAAATTGTTGAGCAAGTCATGGTGGACGACTGGGTAGCACATCTGCCTCACAGTTCTGAGGACCCGTGTTCAAATCCAGCCACGCCTGTGTGGAGTTTGCATGTTCTCCCTGTGCCTTCAAGCTATATACACTGTTTTCTGAAGCACACTGCCTTGGTCACATGACATGGCAGCCCTTGTTTACTAGTGGTGCCAACTGTGAATGTTTTGGCTTTTGTCACTCGGAAAAAAATGTGGCGTCAAGGTGATTTGTCGTATTCAGAGAGCATTTTTTATTTTTTTTGTAATGGTCCTCTTCTTCTTCGTGTGGGAGCAATGCTTCCGGTAGAGGTGTGTAGATCCTTTAGATGCTTGGGCATGTGCTGGACAGCTAGGCCACGGTGTTGTCATCAAGTGCTGACAGACCACTAGCTCTTGGAAGACGGTAAAGGGGGCACAATTTTATGTTATCAGCTATTTGAGCCCCTGCGTGATACTCACAGACCGCTGTACGAGCCGTACCCCATTTCTGCATTGTTGAGTGGAATAGGCCAGCCAGTTCAAAGGGGGTCAAGACTGACCCAAGCGGGTCTGAGTAGAGCCATTCCTGATGGTGAATGACTGACAACCGGAATGAACGCATGGTGTTGGGAGGTGCTCTTCTTCCACTCCATGTTCAATTTGCAATCCACAAGTGCTGGACTCTACCAAGTCATCCAGCGGTTCCAGTGTGACAGTCACAAATGGGTGTTTGATTTAAGTTGTC
Source organism: Phyllopteryx taeniolatus (assembly GCF_024500385.1). Lineage (NCBI taxonomy): Eukaryota > Metazoa > Chordata > Actinopteri > Syngnathiformes > Syngnathidae > Phyllopteryx > Phyllopteryx taeniolatus. Next base: position 6,508,641 of record NC_084512.1, read on the forward strand.
ACAGTGTTTAGGTTCTTGTGCACAGCAAGCCAGCGACATTTTGGCTCTTTTGCAGCGGAGGTCAGATGGTTGGACAATAGGTAGCAACAGTACCCATATCTACCATTGACTCATCAATACTGTAGCATGAGATGCAATCTCATGATATCAATATTTTTTACAACCACTGTTATATACTGTCTGGCAAGTTATAATATAAATGCAATGTTGTTTTGTCGGCTAAATACAATGTTATTGTCTTCTTCTGTTTTGACTACAATGCTAGGAAATAATACTAAAACAATGAAAACAAAAAAAATATTATTACTACCATACTTTTAATGTTGGTGCTGACTTGTGGTGTTGAGCTTCTCTGTAGCCCCTCTTTGTCTCTTCCCCCTCCTTGCGGGCAGTGCACTGGCCTGTAGAGGCATTAGCAGGCTCCACATATTATTATTCTCCTGTGGAGCAACATCTGATGGCGAGCTACCATACAAGGCTAAAGAATGTCAAATATGAGGGTGGGCTGGGAATGCATGAAGTGAGGTTCTCCTTCTTTTGCTTCACTGGATGAACACATTCATTGTGCGTAGCTGTGAGAATTCAAGGATGAAAACAGAAAGCCACACGTGCCAACACACAAAGGATACACACAGTGAAATATTGACAAATCAACAGTTCCCAGGCCTCAGGCAGTGGAAGGTGTGCTAGCTCAGCTGCTCCTGACTTAGAGCAAGCAAGTAAGCTCCTCTGTGACACAACAACCCTAGCACAGATCTGTTTTCTTTTCTCCCAGAAAGAAGAGCAAGAATTGTTTGGTCAGGGTTTGGTTTGAATTCCTCAGCCCATGTACCACTTAAAGTAGCAGCAACGGCAAAATGCATATTTGAAAAGGCCAATGCAAAGAACCACTGTTTGTCGTAGGGGACACATTCCAAAACCACCTGCGATAGGTGAAACCAGCAATATAGAAACAGCATATAAAATTTCAAAAAATCAAAATAATTTTACCCAGTCACTGATGGTGTAGTGGTACACTTGCCTGACTTTGGTGTTGGCAGCGTGGGTTCAGTTCCCACTTAGTGACGGTGTGACTGTGAGTGCGGATGGTTGTCTGTGTCTATATGTGCCCTGCGACTGACTGGTGACCAGTTCAGGGTGTAGTCTGCCTTTTGCCCGAAGTCAGCTGGGATAGGCTCCCGTGACCCTGAAGAGGATAAGCGGTGTTGAGAATGGAATAATTTTACCTCTCCCTCATGCTTTAAACACAATTTCATTTATGAAAACACATTTTTAAAGTATTCCTAAGTGCCCGTCTCTTTCAAGAAATTTGAGACAATTGTTTAACATCACTTTCAGAATACAAAAGGAAAAGACTCGTAGTCACACAGTTCTCCATTTTAGCGTGCTTGAGTCAAGCTGTTTATTTGTCACTCCTCGTTGAAATTTACCTTAACATTTCCACATAAAAGACTTAAACGTTGTATATCACAAGCCAACGAAACCATATAATTTCTGATAACAAAAGTCCACTAGTTTAATGATAACAATTTAATGTGAAATGCCGTAGACGGGCTAATGGAAATTAGCATAGATACTACGGTAATTATAAACCTTCAAACAACTGCTAAACTACTGCTAACACACGGAGCAGAAACACATACAAAAAGAGCATACAACAATACACAGGCATATATTACCTCTGGTCTGTTTCATATCCTGTTTTGTTTGCCCGTTTCCTGTGTTTTTTTTGTTCCTTGGAGTATGTCAGTGGGCGAAGTCTCTTGTATCACACCTGCTTGCACTCCTAATCAACAGGGTATTTAGATGCAGGAGGGACATCATTAGAGTTGTGGAGAAAGATTTCATTAGCCTATTGAATTAAACTTAAAGGGTGCAGAGAAAATAATCCTGCAGCTCAAGTTATTCAGAGTTGTTGGGAATATGCTAAATTTCAGAGTGGGTTTGGATGGACAGGAAATTAATGGACTAATATGTATGATGTGGATGTACTACAGTTCTCACAGCCCAATCCAGTTAGTACCATTCCCCCATGGATATATCCAGTAGCAAAAACAGATATACGTAACTAGAGCAGCGAGAAGCTATTAAGGGCCCTCGCACCCGTGGTACTGGCACATTCATGATACACTGAATAGAAATGTACACCACACTTTTGAGATTAATAAGAGTGGGAAAACCGCAAATCATTTTCATTCCACTTCACAATTATGTGCAGCACTGCGAACAGCATTTCGTCACGGCAACAGCGTTACACTATATGAAAAGCTTTTAATAACTGTTCATCTTCAATATATTTCGATGAGACACCTAAAGTTTGTAGTCCATGGGATAAAAGCTGTAGGAGGAGTTTGTAAAAATATGATGGCTATAAAAGAGGAACAATGGGTCAGAATTTGAAAGTAAATTAAAAATTATGGATTTCCTGTTGGGTTTAGGGCATGGCTCCAAGAGACTTTTTGTAGGTGTATGCCACCCACTTTTGGAAGACCTAGTGTAACATTCAGCCGGTGCTGCTTCGTCGAGGGCTTTTTAGAGGGCACTACTTAGGGTTTTTTTAAAATATAGAAATTGCACAATAAACATGCAAAATTTGTCATCAGGCTTGACATGTGTGCTAAGTTTCATGAGTTGTTGTGCATGTTTACACCCTCAAAGCAGCACTTTTCTTGAAGAACAGTAGCACGAACAGCATGTCGCCACGGCAATAGCATTGGACAAAACAAAAAGCTTTTAATAACTTTTCATCTTCAATAAGTTTAGATGAGAAACCCAAAGTTTGAAGTCAATCGGATAAAATCTGTAGGAGGAGTTTCTACAAATATGACGGCTGTAAAGGGGAAAAATAGGTCAGAATTTGAAACTACCGGTAAATAAAAAATGGTGGACTGACTTTTTTGTAGGTCTTGGACTGTTACATATGCCCCCTAATTTTGTCAGACCGAGGTAAAAGGTATAGCCAGGGCTGCTTCGTTGAAAATTTGGAGCCATGTCTTTGAAATTGCACAAAAAAACATGGAAAAAAATTTAAGTAAATTCATAATGGTGGACTTACTGATGGCTCTAGGGTATGGCTCCAAGAGACTTTTCTTGTAGGTCTTGGGCTGTTACATATGCCTCCCAATTTCGGTAAACCTAGGTTAAACGTACAGCTGTATAATATCCATCCATTTTCTGAGCCGCTTCTCCCCACTCGGGTCGCGGGCGTGCTGCAGCCTATCCCATCTGTCATCGGGCAGGACGCGGGGTACACCCTGAACTGGTTGCCAGCCAATCGCAGGCCACATAGAAACAACCATTCACACTCACAGTCACACCTACGGGCAATTTAGAGTCTCCAATTAATGCATGTTTTTGGGATATGGGAGGAAACCGGAGTGCCCGGAGAAAACCCACGCAGGCACGGGGAGAACATGCAAACTCCACTCATGCGGGGCCGGGGATTGAACCCGGGTCCTCAGAACTGTGAGGCTGACGCTCTAACAGGTCGCCCACCGTGCCGTCCAGCTGTATAATAATAATACAAAAATAAAGATGTTAATATTTTAGTTGGGTTGAAAAAACACAATTTGAATGACATCACACTGCTAAAAGAGCCATTAATGGAATGTGGTTTCCATATAAATATATATATATATATATATATATATATATATATATATATATATATTTTTTTTTAATTATTTTTTTTTTCTTTTTCTTTTTAAAAAAACCAGTGTCCTTGAAATCAATCTTATATATATGCAGATGATGGCTAATATATGATATTGAATGTTTTTGTGTTTTTTGTGTTTCCGCTGGCTAAAGCAAACCGTGAGTTCCAGTGCTGTCATGGCTGTGATTCATTTCCGTGTTCTGAGTGAAATAAGTAAACTGGATCCAGATTGCCATTTCCTGTTGTGAGTATGAAAAAATAGTGATGGCAGATGGCGGTAGAATGTGTTTGGAGGACAAGTTATCTTTTTATGGCGCCAGCCTGGAATGTGACTTTATTACGTCAGTTGATGAAATCTTGACTATAATCTAATGATTCAGATTATGTTGTTAATCATTTAATGTGTGATTATATCAAATGTACTGTATGTAGAATTCTAAATGTGACTCGAATGAGGCAATTTTAATTTTGGCCCCAGTGTCAGCCCAGAGTCCACCCCATTCCGTTGATTAGATGGCAGTCTGTTCGGTGCTGAGCGTTTTGGAAGCCTTTCCGAGCTCCAATGTGCTCGTGCGGTGCAGCAACGTTAATAGTCCTGGATTAGTGAGACAATGGTGGCGGTTCTGGAATCACGCTGTGAGGAGGCAAGGTTCACAGATGGGATTTAGCATTGCAACAGGCCTGTATGCACACACAAACACATACAGTACATTTGCGCAGGAGTACTGACATACACGGTATATGAGAACACGGGTCATAGCCTACAATAATAACCCTCACCCTGAGGTGGGATTTTAACCCAGAACCTCTCCACTGGGAGGCAGAAGTACTAACCATGAGTACAACCATTAACACAATGTTAATGTTTCCACACCAAAAACACACATATCACTACAGCCATTTTTGTGCATGTTTCAAGTGTAACATCATACTCTCATAGATTTGATTTAAATTCTTTAGCTGGATTACAAGAAGTTCACAGACAGTAACGAACTGTTACACGGCGGTTCTAAATAACAGAAGTGTAATAGAGCAGTAAAATCATTTTAACAGTACTGAGAATTACTGGAAGGGTGCGCAAAAGTGAGAACACAGTGCCATTTATGGAAAAACAATTCAGGTATGGGAACAAATGTGGACATTGAGATTCCTAAAATAATAAAAAAAGAACGCAAAAATTGGGGAAAAATATAAGCTCGCACACACATTCACATCTACGAGCAATTTAGAGTCTTCAATTAACCTACAAACATGTTTTTGGAATGTGGGAGGAAACCGAAGTACCTGGAGAAAACCCACACAGGCACGGGGGAGAACATGCAAACTCCGCACAGGAGAGGCCGGATTTGAACCCGGGTCCTCAGAACTGTGAGGCGGATGTGCTAATCAATCAGTCAACGTGACGCCTCTTTAATTGCATATGTTCTAATATTTATGAAATACTTCATAATCTTTTTTAAAAATTACATTATTAAAACATACCTTCATGATGTAATAGAATTAAAATGAATTGAACTGTTTTTGTTAAACTTTCTCCTTCAATGTACAACCCCAATTCCAGTGAAGTTGGGACGTTGTGTTAAACATAAATAAAAACAGAATACAATGATTTGCAAATCATGTTCAACCTATATTTAATTGAATACACTACAAAGACACTATATTTAATGTTCAAACTGATAAACTTTATTGTTTTTAGCAAATAATCATTAAATTTGAATTGCATGGCTGCAACACATTCCAAAAAAGCTGGGACAGCTGGCAAAAAAGACTGAGAAAGTTGAGGAATGCTCATCAAACACCTGTTTGGAACATCCCACAGATGAACAGGCTCATTGGGAATAGGTGGGGGCCATGATTGGCTTCCCTGAATTGCTCAGTCATTCACAAGCAAAGATGGGGTGAGGTTCACCTCTTTGTGAACAAGTGCGTAGGAAAATAGTTGAACAGTTTAAGGACAACGTTCCTCAACGTACAATTGTAAGGAATTTAGGGATTTCATCATCTACAGTCCATAATATCATCAAAAGGTTCAGAGAATTTGGAGAAATCACTGCAAGGCCGAAAACCAACATTGAATGCCCGTGCACTTCGATCCCTCAAGCGGCACTGCATCAAAAAACAACATCAATGTGTAAAGGATATCACCACATGGGCTCAGGAACACTTCAGAAAACCAATGTCAGTAAATACAGTTCGGCGCTACATCCGTAAGTGCAATTTCAAACCCTACTAGGCAAAAGCCATTTATCAACAATACCCAGAAACGCCGCCAGTTTCTCTGGGCCTGAGCTCCTCTAAGATGGACTGATGCAAAGTGGAAAATTGTTCTGTGGTCTGACGAGTCCACATCTCAAATTGTTTTTGGAAATTGTGGACGTCGTGTCCTACGGGCCAAAGAGGAAAAGAACTACCCGGACTGTTATGGCCGCAAAGCTCAAAAGCCAGCATCTGTGATGGTATGGGGCTGTGTTAGTGCCAATGGCATGGGTAACTTACACATCTGTGAAGGCACCATTAATGCTGAAAGGTACATACAGGTTTTGGAGAAACATATGCTGACATCTAAGCAGCGTCTTTTTCATGGATGCCCCTGCTTATTTCACCAAGACAATGCCAAACCACATTCTGCACGCGTTACAACAGCATGGCTTCATAGTAAAAGAGTGCGGGTACTAGACTGGCCTGCCTGCAGTCCAGACCTGTCTCTCATTGAAAATGTGTGGTGCATTATGAAGCGTAAAACAGATGTTGAACAGGTGAAGCTGTACATCAAGCAAATAATTCCACCTACAAAGCTTCAACAATTAGTGACCTCAATTTCCAAACGTTTATCGAATGTTATTAAAAGAAAAGGTGATGTAACACAGTGGTAAACATGACCCTGTCCCAGCTTTTTTGGAATGTGTTGCAGCCATAAAATTCTACATTAATGATTATTTGCTAAAAACAATCAAGTTTATCAGCTTGAACCTTAAATATCTTGTCTTTGTAGTGTATTAAATTAAATATAGGTCGTACATGATTTGCAAATCATTGTATTCTGTTTTTATTTATGTTTAACACAACGTCCCAACTTCATTTGAATTGGGGTTGTACATTGTGCTGCTCATTCTGGTGTGCACGCCTGGGGGCAGTATAAAACACATTCGGATATACTGTACTGGAGCCTCAGCTCCTCTCTCGGCCTCTTCGTGCAGCAGTCATATTAGTTATAGCTTATATCTTTGCAAAGGGTAAAGCATATACGCCAGTGACAATTGTTACATTATCTGACTGTATGCGTTGCTTCACTGTTTATGTTCAAACATCCATTGCTTAAAGGGTAACACCACCACTTCTTCTTTTCCTTTCGGCTTGTCCCTTTAGGGGTCACCACAGCGCGTCATCCTTTATCATGTAAGCCTATCTCCTACATCCTCCTCTCGAATACCAACTGCCCTCATGTCTTACCTCACGGCATCCATCAACCTTCTCTTTGGTCTTCCTCTAGCTCTCTTGCCTAGCAGCTCCATCCTCATCATCCTTCTACCAATATACTCACTATTTCTCCTCTGGACGTGACCAAACCATCGAAATCTGCTCTCTCTAACTTTGCAAACAATCTGCAAACATCATGGTCCAGGGGGATTCCAGTCTAACCTCATCTGTCAGCCTATCCATCACCACTGCAAACAGGAAGGGGCTCAGGCCTGATCACTGATGCAGTCCAACCTCCACCTTAAATTCGTCTGTCACACCTGCACCACACCTCACCACTCTTCTGCTGCCCTCGTACAAGCCCAGTATTATTCTAGCGTACTTCTCTGCCACTCCAGAGTTCCGCATGCAGTACCACAGTTCCTCTCTGGGTACTCTGTCATAGGCTTTCTCTTGATCAACAAAGACGCAATGTAGCTCCTTCTGACCGTCTCTGTACTTTTCCATCAACATCCTCAAGGCAAATAATGCATCTGTGGTTTCGGCATGAAATCATACTGTTGCTTGCAAATACTCACTTCTGTCCTGAGTCTAGGCTCCACTACTCTTTCCCATAACTTCATTGTGTGGCTCATCAACTTTATTCCTCGATAGTTCCCACAGCTCTGCACATCACCCTTGTTCTTAAAAATGGGCACCCGCACATTCCTCAGGCATCTTCTCACCCGCTAGAATTCTGTTGAACAAGCTGGTCAAAAACTCCACAGCCACCTCTCCTAGATGCTTCCATGCCTCCACAGGAATGTCATCAGGAACAACTGCCTTTCAATTTTTCATCCTCTTTAATGCCTTTCTAACTTCCCCCTTACTAATCATTGCCACTTCCCGGTCCACCACACTTGCCTCTTCTACTCTCCCTTCTCTCTCATGTTCCTCATTCATCAACTCAAAGTATTCTTTCCATCTATCTAGCACACTACTGGCACCAGTCAACATATTTCCATCTCTGTCCTTAATCACCCTAACCTGCTGCACATCCTTCCCATCCCTATCCCTCTGTCTGGCCAACCTGTATAGATCCTTTTCTCCTCCAACCTGGCATACATCTCATCATATGCCCCTTGTTGGGCCTTTGTCCTATGTTGCATCTCAATGTATTCCTTCCACCTCTCCTCTGTCCTCTGAGTATCCCACTTCTTCTTAGCTAACCATTTTGCTTGTATGATTTCCTGCACTGTGAGGTTCCACTACCAAGTCTCCTTCTCGCCTTTCCTGCCAGAAGATACACCAAGTACTCTCCTGCCTGCCTCTCTGATCACCTTGGCTGCAGTGGTCCAGTCTTCTGGAAGCTCCTCCTGTCCACTGAGAGCCTGTCTCACCTCTACCCGAAAAGCTGCACAACACTCGTCCTGTCTCAGCTTCCACCACATGGTTCTCTGCTCTGTCTTTGTCTTCCTAATATTGCTCCCCACCAGAGTCATCTTACACACCACCATCCTATGCTGTCTAGCCACACTCTCCCCTACCACTACCTTACAGTCGGTAACCTCCTTCAGATTACATCGTCTGCACAAGATGTAATCCACCTGCGTGCTTCTACCTATCGGTCACCCTATGTTCCTGCCTCTTCTGGAAAAAAGTGTTCACTACAACCATTTGCATCCTTTATGCAAAGTCTACCACCATCTGTCCCTCCAAGTTCCTTTCCTGGATGCCGTACTTACCCATCACTTCTTCATCACCCCTATTTCCTTCACCAACATGTCCATTACAATCTGCACCAATCACGACTCTCTCTCTGTCTGGGATGCTCAGAACTACTTCGTCTAGCTCCTTCCAGAATTTCTCTTTCACCTCTAGGTCACAGCCTACCTGTGGGGCATAGCCACTAATCACATAATACATAACACCCTCAATTTCAAGTTTCAGCATTATCACTCGATCTGATACTCTTTTCACCTCCAAGACATTCTTAGCCAACTCTTCTTTTAAAATAACCCCGACTCCAGTTCTCTTCCCATCTACACCATGGTAAAATAATGTAAACACTGACCCTAAACCTCTAGCCTTACTGCCTTCCACCTGGTCTCCTGGACACACACTATATCAACCTTTCCCCTAATCATCATGTCAACCAAATCCCGAGATTTTCCTGTCATAGTCCCAACATTCAAAGTCCCCCCATTCAGTTCTAGGCTCTGTGCTTTCCTCTTCTCTTTCTGCTGAAGAACCCGCTTTCCACCTCTTCTTCTTCTTCGACTTCGACCTACAGTAGCTGAATTTCCACCGTTGTTAACCCGGGCCACGACCGATCCGGTATGGAATTCTTTGGATGAACGCTCATATTTGTTTGGCAAAGTTTTAAGCCGGATGCCTTTCCTGACGCAACCCTCTGCACTTATCCGGGCTTGGGACCGGCCTACAGTTTGCACTGGCTTGTGCCCCCCATAGGGCTGCATTCCAATCTTTGTCAAATGTGGGCTTGTGAAACCCTTTGATACAAATAAACTTGACTTGACAATGGGCCTACTATTATGCCAATAAAATCAAATAGACAGCGTTTCCTATTATCACTTTTGTATGCTGCTCATAGACGATATAGAGTAGTAGTTTACAAAACTACTTGTAAATGTAAATCTCAAACGTTTTAGTGTTTCTCATTGTGTACCTTTTTTGATTGTTTTCCCTCAGTAAAAGATGTTTGCAAGTCCCTTATTTTGATGAAACAAATATAATCAGTTTGCTTTATCATTTTTGTTTTGTTTTGTTTTTTGACAGTGTCAATCAAAGCTGAATGTGATTGCCTTTGTAAAGGCAGAATTTTAGATCCATCTCTTGTATTGGATATCATAATATTTTACAAGTGTTCTTAATGTAGGTATTTATTGACTTCTGTGCTTTTATTTCAGAGGGATACAACTTAATTGAGAGCGATATTGCTGCTTTTGCTGTCTAAAGGAAACGGGTCACCTTTGTCCAGATACTGTATCCAGTAGGCTCATGTAGCATTTCAAATGCAGATGTAGCCACCCACAGAGCCAGCTTTTTGACCTTTTAACCACCCTACTTTTTATGCCAAAAGTGAGTCAGAGGAACACTATCCTTTTAGTGTGCTTTCTTTCTGTGGTAACACACATACACTGTCAAAATCATTGAGGTTGTTGTTTTGCTTGACTGTGGCTTCAGAAAAGAACATGACTACAGCATGATGACAATGCAGGAGCTATGAGAGAAGAAAACAGGAAGTTGAGGAAACAGAAAGACACTCGATGAGAATGCTGAAACAAAGCCACTTTTGTTACATTCCTATGGGAGAACATAAATGAATTACACAATTCATTGTGATTAAAACAAATTTTACAAGGAGATGCCAAGACATCGCCTGTGTTCTGTGTTATTATGTTATATCCCTCCACATGGATGCCCATCCCCCTTCAGGCCTTGCAGTGATCAGGCAGGCTGGTAAAGTTGGGGGCAGGGCGACTCCCTTTCTTTGGGTCTCCAGAGCCCACTGACAGCTGCTCAAGGAGGCCTGAGGCTGCTGCTTGCTGGGCAGAGACACAACCACATCCTGGGGGAGGACTCATGCATGCTCACGGCCACGCAGCAAAGCAGATGAAATGAAGGCATCAGCAATGTTGACTCAATCTGTCCACTTATGGAAATATTTGAGGAGTCGCTAAAGGGGGGAGAAGAACGACATGACACACTGCTTAAAGGTTTTTGGAGCATTGTGAGTGGTGGCTGTTTCTTGTAGGCCTCACACTCTCATTATATAGGACACATGGCTTGACCAACGGTTTGTCATGTAAATAGACCACCGCACCCACATCCTTGAGAAATGTTTTAAGTCTCCTCCTGGATTTGCTTCAGGCAGACAGTTGTAGGTTGAAAAAGAGACTCTAAAATGAACTAACAGTCTTTTTTAACAGCTTCCCCCCCCAAGCCTGTCACTTTTTAACCTAATGATATGAGCTTTCAAAGTTCAAAGAGGTGCCTATAAGTCAGCAGATCTGTTAACGTTTCTAGTTACACTTCCTTCCTTAATTATATATTTTTTTGCATTGTGCTAAAACATGTACACCATTACGGCGTTATATCTGTGATATATATATACATATATATATATATATATATATATATACACACACACACACACACACACACACACACATCAGGGTGTACCCCACGTCTCGAGCTGGGATAGGCTCCAACACACCCGCGACACTAGTGAGGATAAGCGGTACAGAAAATGGATGGATGGATGGATATATACATCATGCGTACGCAAAGTATTCAGACCCCCTTAAATATTTCACTCTTTGTTATATTGCAGCCATTTGCTAAAATCATTTAAGTTCATTTTTTCCTCATTAATGTACACAGCACCCCATATTGAGAGAAAAAAATGGAATTGTTGAAATTCTTGAAAAAGAAAAACTGAAATATCACACAGCCATAAGTATTCAGACCCTTTGCTGTGACACTCATATTTAACTCGGGTGCTGTCCATTTCTTCTGATCTTCCTTTAAATGGTTCTACGCCTTAATTGGAGTCCAGCTGTGTTTGATTATACTGATTGAAATTGATTAGGAAAGCCACACACTTGTCTATATAAGACCTTACAGCACCACAGTGCATGTCAGAGCAAATGAGAATCATGAGGTCAAAGGAACTGCCTGAAGAGCTCAGAGACAGAATTGTGGCAAGGCACAGATCTGGCCAGGGCTACAAAAATATTTATGCTGTACTTAAGGTTCCTAAGAGCACAGTGGCTTCCATAATGCTGAAATGGAAGACGTTTGGGACGATCAGAACCCTTCCTTTAGCCGGCCGTCCGACCAAACTGAGCAAATGGGGGAGGAGAGCCTTGGTGAGAGAGGGAAAGAAGAACCCAAAGATCACTGTGGCTGAGCTCCAGAGATGCAGTCGGGAGATGGGAGAAAGTTCTAGAAAGTCAACCATCACTGCAGCCCTCCACCAGTCAGGGCTTTATGGCAGAGTAGCTCAATGGAAGCCTCTTCTCAGTCCAAGATGCATGAAAGCCCACATGGAGTTTGCTTAAAAAAAAACAAAAAAAAAAACACCTGAAGGACTCCAAGATAAGATTCTCTGGTCTGATGAGACCAAGATAGAACTTTTTGGCCTTAATTCTAAGCGGTATTTGTGGAGAAAAGCAGGCACTGCTCACCACCTGTCCAATACAGTCCCAACAGTGAAGCATGCTGTGGGGGTGTTTTTCAGCTGCAGGGACAGGACGACTGGTTGCAATCGAAGGAAAGATGAATGCGGCCAAGTACAGGGATATCCTGGATGAAAACCTTATCCAGAGTGCTCAGAACCTCAGACTGGGCCGAAGGTTCACCTTCCAACAAGACAATGACCCTAAGCACACAGCTAAAATAACTATAAGTGGTTGCAGAATAACTCCGTGACTGGTCTTGAAAAATGTAAGGGGGTCTGAATACTTTCTGTACCCACTGTATATATATATAAAATATAATAGCAGAGAATATTGTTTGTCTATGATCCTACAGCTGCACGGAGCTTCACCCCAACATGAAGTTGGCCAACATCCTCTTGGCAAGGAATGCAAGATGTGATGTGATAGAGTAAAGTGAAGTGATAGAGAGGAAATGGAACAGGAGATTTGAACCATTGCTTCTGTATGTGTGTTACAGCAGACAACCTAAAGGCTGCAAGTAAACGACAGTTGTTCATTTACGTTCATAACTCAGCTTGGAACAAATGCGAGGGCTGTCATGCTGTGATCGCGAGATTCCAATTTCAGGATCCCTGCGAGTCGATTGTGCTGTAAAAGGCATAAAACTCTGGACGTCCTCTATGCCAAATGCCAAAGTGAAGGGAGCTCTTATTTTATATTTAATTAGAAAATAATATTTTATGTATGTATGTACTGTATGTATGCATGTATTTATTTACTTATTTAATTTACTTTTTGTCGTAGTAGTATTAGTACTATATTTTATTTATTGTGTTATTTTCCGTTCGATTTTGTGTCCACCACTTCGTTGAAGCTGCGGTTGTTGCTAAAGTGCACTAAAAATAAAGTTGAGTTGAGTGATACACCATCCTTGTCAAGTCAAAGAGACGCAAAGTGATACTCAACAAGCAGGGGCTGTTGGAGCCATGCTTTGTATGTGGGTAATCAGTCATAATCAATATCAATTTATTTTTATGTAAATCAGACTCAGGTGCAGGTTTTAAATGTATGTAAGCCTATAAATGTTCCTAGGACAAAAACAAACGAATCAGTTTGTCACAAATCATTGGGATTTCCAGATTGACAAATACCACACAAAGGCTCAACATAAAATTGATTATTAATGCTTTTAATTGTTGAACTATTTATTCTTGAATGTCACATGCATATGCAACACCATGTCATTGATTTTTTTTTTTTTGGGGGGGGCACAGCTGGATGTGATGAGTTTTAGTATGTTGTGAGTGTGTGTGGATGCCGTTCTACAGTGTCATTGTCTCTGTTTTGTTTTACCCACACTGATTTTAGCAAGCTCAGTTTTTCATAAAACAAAAAGAGGACACATCTGTATGTTTGGTTTTGCACACACAAATCAAACCCAAAAAGAAACCATCCCTAAGCATAATTAACACTGCAAGCAGCAATGAATTGGCCCTCGCATGCCCATTCCAGTGAGGGGACCGTAGGGTGCACTACCCTTAGAATTCTACGCATTTATCCAAATTTCCCACATACACTGATCCTCATACTAAATTGAAAAGGGTAATTCAGCAGCTTGGTGATAAAGTGCTACCTCTATGAATGAGAATCATGGGGAGATTCAGCCAAGAAGATTGTGGGGAGGGAGTCTCGGCGTCACCAAAATTCTTGTCATTAGTCACTTTTTGGGAAAGGAATTGCTAGAGGGGTCTGAATATTTACTAGATATAACAACAATTAGCTAAGTCTGCAACACTTACTTACTGTATAAGACTCGGACTTTAGCAGACCCTGCAGTGGCATGAGAAAGGATCACCTCCTCAAGACAGGCTGATTTCAGTAAGAAGCTAAACTCGGGTGAAAAGTCTTCTTTCTTCATCCTAGGAGTATTTTTGAAAAGACATACCAGACAACAAACAGAAAATATGGAAAAATAATGATGTTGTGGTTCTTTTCCTGACATCTGTGTAGGCAGCCTGGGTTCAGTTCTCACTCATTGACAGTGTGAATGGTTGTCTGTTTCTATGTGACCAATGATATGCGGGTATAGATAAAGCATGGATGTCTCATTTAAAATACTAATAATACAAATATGTTTGCTGTAATACAAGCCTTTTCAAAAATAGGTGCATTTCTGTTAAAACCTTCATAGTGGCACTTGAGTTGCCCAAATAATAATAATAAAGAAGGAACGAAGCAATTTGATTGCGCAGGCACAAGTTTAGTTAAGTGAATGGTACAGCATGGCTAAGACATTCAATGAGTCTACATGACATGCATGAGGGTAATCAAATTATTGGCTGCCGCCTTTAGCCTCTTAGTATTCTGACCTCTTACCCACATTTACAAAACAAGTCAATATAGCGGTTATTGGAAGGGTGCCCACCATTGAAACAAGGATTTACACATGATAAGGGAAGCAGAGGTGGCAAAAATACTCACACTCTGTAATCAAGTTGTAAAGTAAAAATGGTTGTTACTGTCAATTATATATAATACCACTTTGGATAACTTGGCACTTTTTTTTTTTTAATTAGACTGAGAATTTTTGAAGAATGAGAATGTCACAGTGTTTAGAATGGCGCAAATAATTGGTTTATTTTTACATAATTTGAGCATATCAATGGAAAGTCTAGTGGAAGGACAAAATGTGGCAGGAGAAGATGCACCAGCAAATGAGATGACCGTGGGCTTCAGCAGATTATCAAACAGAAGATTCAAGGAGGATCAAAGAGGGCAAAGCTTCAAAAACCACGACATTCAGACACATGTGGGAGATGGGCTACAACTGTCGGGTTCCTCATGTCAAGCCACTTCTGAGCCTGAGCCAACGTAGGAAGCGTCTCAACTGGGCCAAGGAGAAGAAGGACTTGAGTGCCGGCCAGTGGTACGAGGTACTCTTTTCCGACGAAAATAAAGTGTGCCTTTCATACGGGAATCACGGTTCAAGGGTATGTAGGTAGACGGGTGAAGAACAGAACCCAAGCTGCTTGAGGTCCAGTGTGAAATATTCAGTCAGTCATGATTTGGGGTGCAATGTCCAGTGCAGGTGTTGGTAAACTGCTTTCTTAAATCCAAGGTCACCGCAAAAGTCTACCAGAATGTTTTAGAGGATGTCCTGATTCCTTCTGCTGAGGATCTGTATGGAGATGCAGATTCCATCTTCCAGCAGGACCTGGCCGTACCGCCAGAAGCACCAAAACCTGGTTTAATGCCCATGCCAACACAGTGCTTGACTGGCCAGCCAATTCGCCAAATCTAAAAACCCCATTGAGAATCTTTGGGGTGTTATCAAGAGGAAAATGAGGGGCACCAGACCCAAAAACAAAGAACAACTGACAGCAAGCATTAAGGAAATCTGTGCTTCCATAACTCCCTGGCAATGTCACAGGCTGATTGCCTCAATGCCACGGCGCATCGAGGCAGTGACTAAAGCAAAGGGATTCCCAACCAAGTTTGAAGATTAACATATCGTTTTGAAAGTATCATATTTTGATTGATTTAATGTGACCTTAATTCCTGTTTTGTTTTTTTACAAAAACTGAGAAGTAAATAGTGCTTTCTTCACAGTATTCTAATTTTTTGAATTCCTGATTTTGTAATACTTGAAATTGTTTAAATTGTGGGCCCTGAATCTATAGTCTATGAAACATTTTGAATGGAATTTTGGAAATAAATAAACTTTTCCATGATATTTTTTTTTGGGGGGGAAATGGTCTGAACAGTACTAGTTTGTGTTTGGTTCGGTTTATGAATGTCATCAAGCGGCACAGGAAGACACTCAGTTACTGCCATACTTACTGTTTTTCAATGGATTGTTTTATAGGGCCCAGATATTTACTACATTATATACAGTGTGTCCCAAAATTCACCATACACTTCCTTTTATCCATTTCGTTTTCGGTATCATTCGGACAGATGTGAGGCCATCAGCATTTGACAGCTTAGACTCTGTAGTTTTGTAAGCTTATCATTTCCCTTGCCCATGGCTCGCCAAATGACATTGTAGCAGGTTGGCAAGATGTTTTTCACTCCTCGACTGCAGTCAGCACCAGTTTGGATTTGTTCTCGACAAATTACGCAGTAGAAGGCCTGCTACTATCACCACTGATGAAAACACTGAACGATTACAGCGGGCATTTGCTAAAGCCAGAGAAAGTCTTTTCAGAGGCCTGCACTTGAACTCAGCACCAACAAAAGCTAAATTCAACAGATACTTCGGCGATTGATAAAGCTTAACCTGTACCTCAGCTTGTTCAAAGGTTTAAAACGAAAGATTTAGATGCTCAACAAGATAAAGTTGGGAAACAGTAAGTAAGTAAGTCAATTTTGCAATGCTGCTCCCATGTCCATGTCACGTGACATAATTTGCATATGTGACACAGGAGACCTCATTAGATTTCATACAATTTTGGAGTTTGATACTATAAACCCCAATTCCAGTGAAGTTGGGATGTTGTTTAAAATGTAAATGAAAACAATACAATGATTTGCAAATCCTTTCCAACCTATATTCAATAGAATACACTACAAAAACAAAATATCACATGATGAAGGCTCTTGTTTTTTTGGAAATATTCTCTCAATTTGAATTTGATTCCTGCAACACGTTCCAAAAGAGCTGGGACAGGAGCAACAACAGACTGGGAAAGTTGAGGAATGCTCAATAACATCTGTTTGGAACATTCCACAGGCGAACAGGTTAATTGGAAACAGGTTATTGTCATGCTTGGGTAAAAAAGGAGCATCCCTGAAAGGCTCAGTTGTTCACAAGCATGAATGGGGCGAGGTTCACCACTTTGTGAAGAACTGCGTGAGCAAATAGTCCAATAGTTTAAGAACAACGTTTCTCACATACAATTGCAAGGAATTTTGGGATTTCATCGCTATGGTCCATAATATCAAAAGATTCAGAGAATCTGGAGAAATCTCTGCTCATAAGCGACAAGGCTGAAAACCAAAATTGAATGCGTCGATCCCTTAGGCGGCACTGCATTAAAAACCAGCATCATTGTGTAAAGAATATTACCTTATGGGCCCATAAACACATCAGAAAACCATTGTCAGTTAACATAGTTTGTTGCTACATCTACAAATGCAAGTTAAAACTCTACCATGCAAAGTGAAAGCCATATATAAACAACCTCCAGAAACGCCCCCGCCTTCTCTGGGCCCGAGCTCTTCTGAGGTGGACTGATGCAAAGTGGAAAGGTGTGCTGTGGACTGATGAGTCCACATTTCAAATTGTTTTTGGAAATCATGGGTGTTGTGTCCTCCTGGCCAAAGAGGAAAAGGACCATCCGCATTGTTATCAGCGCAAAGTTCAAAAGCCAGCATCTGTGATCGTATGGGGGTGTGTTAGTGCCCATGGCATGGGTAATTAGCACATCTGTGAAGGCACCATTAATGCTGAAATGTACATTCAGGTTTTGGAGCAACATGTACTGTCATCCAAGCAACGTCTTTTTTTAGGGATGTCTCTGCTTATCTCAACAAGACAATGCCAAGCCACATTCTGCACGTTACAACAGTGTGGTTTCGTAGTAAAAGAGTGCGGGTACTAGACTGGCCTGCCTGCAGTCCAGACATGTCTCCAATTGAAAATGGGTGGTGCATTATGAAGCGTAAAACACGAAAACGGAGACCCCGGACTGTTGAACAGCTGAAGCTGTACATCAAGCAAGAATGGGAAAGAATTCCACCTACAAAGCTTCAACAATTAGTGACCTCAATTTCCAAACGTTTATTGAATGTTGTTAAAAAAAAAAAAGGTGTTGTAAGGTTGGTAAACATGACCTTATCCCATCTTTTTTTGGAACGTGTTGCAGCCATAAAATGTGTCAGATGTGTCATCTGTTGTCATAGCCCATGTTTCCTTTATAATCTTAATCATGTAGCTAACGTAAGCAAAATAAACAGCTGTCAGTATGATGTACTGCCGTTGAACATCTCTCTGATAAAATTGAACATTGTAATTGTTGTAAGAGCAGAATTATTGATAGCGCTCACAGTATTGGATCTCTATGCTGTCTTAAATCAGCCTTGATATTAGTGGATAATCTGAATTTACATCCTTCTCATGCTACCTCTCACACTGAGCCACCCATCGTGCCTAATTTAGGGAGGCAGCCATGTCTTTTGAATGTCATCTAAGGTTTGCCTTCCTCGCTTTTGCCTCCCAGACCTTTCCTGCGACAATCGTCTCAGACAGGCTGGGCTTCCACTAAAGTTAATTATGGCCACAGCTTGCATGGAGGCATATCATTAGCAGTAATTGCACACAGCATCCCTCTGCCATTTGCCGTTCCTTTTTGTTCCAGATTTACGCTGCACTCATTCATAAAGGATTAAGCACAATTCTCATGCAGAGAATGGTGAAGGGCAAGAAGTAAGTAACAGAAGTCCATGTTGCCTTGTGCAAGCATGTGTCCATGTCTCATTGGGAGGAAATCGGGTCCATGACTGTCAGCGTGCTCTATTTTATTAATGCTGCACATGAGCATGGAGGCCACAGGAAACACAGGGATTACTGTTTGTTATGTATGTGTATAAACATGTTTCTATAGAAACAGTGGAGCAGCTGTGCTCTTCTTGGCAGAAGAACTGGTTCATACATGCTGAATCATGATCTGTAACTTTTTAGATTCCAAAAGGTAAACACTGAGGGAGTACATAAACGCTCTGCACATATATGGAAATTGGGTTGCGCCAAGAACTGAGGTCTTAATATTAAAGTCCACTCAGTGGGCACAATATTAGGTACCTGTACACCAGAGGTGGGTAGAGTAGCCAAATATTGTACTCAAGTAAGAGTACTGGTACTTTAGAATATTATGACTCAAGTAAAAGTATAAGTAATCATCCAAATAATTACTTGAGTAAGAAAGTACTCAATGAAAACAAACTACTCAAGTGCAATTTGTGAGTGACTTCTGAAGTATTTATTTTTTAAATCAGAGCATGAACATCAAATTAAAAAAAATAATAGATGGGAGTCGACACACACCTGCCACCATTTTAATTTTTAACTGCCAAAAAACCAACAACACATGCATTGGGCCCGAGAGAAACATTACTTGCTTTATTCACTTAAATCTGCAACTTACCGCAAGGTGTTTTCTCAAGTTAGAAGTGGGCTGAAATATCCACGTTTTGCGCAGTCACAATTTAAGAGCTGCATGACAAAGCTTCGGCCACCGCCCACCTCACACTGCACCCGACCCCTATGGCACCTCCCACAGGTGGTGAGCCCATGGGAAGCAGTGTGAATGTGCACATACAAAGTCATCTGTCTCTTTATTTGCTATGTGATCTGGTAACCGGTTCAAGGTAGTCTGCCTTTCACCTAAAGTCAGTGGTATAGAAAATTAATGGATGAATGGCTGGTTGGCTGGAAAAGACACAACAAAGTGGTGAAAGACTTGAACATTTCACATTGGAGGAAGCACAATCTTTTGCGCCATACTAAGGGATCCTGGTAATTCATACCATAATCATAAGGATTCTATCCATCCATCCACTTTTTTCTCATTAGGGTTGCGTGTGAGTTAGAGCCTATCCCAGCTGTTTTTCTCACAACTCCTATGCTTGTACTGAATTAAATTTATCAGGGGTGTCAAACTCATTTTACTCCTGGGCCGCATGGTAATTAGAGTATTGTTTCCCTCAGAGTGCAGATGATGAAAATCTTATAAAGTACATTTATATCTCCAGATCATATTATTACAAATCAACAATTGCCCACGCATTTAATTACTGGGGAAATTGTATATAGTAAATGCAATTTTATATATATATACACACACACACATATACACGCCAACATGTTTTTACAAAAAAATAATTTGAAATAAAAAATGGAAAATAGTGACAAACTACTATTAAGACTATTGTTCTATTATGTCTATTATTATTTACGTTGAGATTGATTTGGTGGGGGATGATTGTAATATCTGTAAATAGTGAGACTAAATTTCAATTTTGCTACAGATATTGTGCTAAAATGAAAAGAGAAAATCCATTTAGCCTGTCTCCCATTGAAAATGTGTGGTGCATTATGAAGCGTAAAAGACAACAACGGAGATGCCGGACTGTTGAACAGCTGAAGCTTTACATCAAGCAAGAATGGGAAAGAATTGCACCTACAAAGCTTCAACAATTAGTGTCCTCATTGGAAGTGGGGTTGTAGAGACATTTGATTTGGTTCAGTGGGCCACCCAAAAAAAAAAAAAAAAGGGGGGAGGTTTGCATCTGGACCGTGGGCCTTGGGTTTGACACGCGCATTAGTCTATAGACAATACTGTTGTGGCTGGTGGTTTTCTCACATTAATCTAAAAACGAATGAATGGATGCTCACTGAGGCAAAAGCAATCGACGAGCATTTTCACTGCCCTAATCTGTTGTTAAAAATATACTCCTGCCCGTAGCACAACATAATGTGTAAAAGAGAATAGGGTTCGCCTTGCCTATTGCAGCTATTCCTTTGAGCGTGTTTTATCCATACCTATGAATAAAATCTAATCCAGCAATCTCAGTGTGTCAGATAAAGATGAAATGTGTGTCACAAATCCCACAGGTAACAATCTGCAGCAGCCATTTTGGGAACATCATGGGATTGAAAATGGAAGGTGATTTGTTGCTTGTGGCTCACCATCACTGCTGCTCTGCATGTACAGTATGTCTCCTAGGAAATAGTGTCAATGTTCATTATATGTATCAACATCTACTGGAAATGCAGCTTGCCTATCTGCTGTACTACGCCCATTTCACCTGCACATCAGTGTTCTGCGCCAAACAACCCACTCAGATAGCGAGGCATTGCCTGGAGGAGGCTTGGTGCTAATGCTGAAACTAAAACAGTGAGTGCAGTAATAAACACACAGGCGCAACCAAGATGGAAACTGTAATAAGGGTTCTCTTTTTCACTTGAAATTTACGGTGTTGCAGGCTCTATTAGATATTCAGGGATTTACCAGAGAATGACTTTTACAACAGGGCAAAGAGTCTTGATGTTCAGTGGAACATTCTGTCAAAGTTTAGATGAGGCAAATGTGCAGCTTCTTTCTATTGCTAACACATTTATTGGGCTACTTGAACAATTGTTTAGAGATTGTGGTTTTCAGTTGGGATAAATTAAGCTACATATCAAGATAGTTTTGGCACAGATAAAAGTCTAATGTTAATTATAAGAAAATAGTATGAATATGTCTAGCTTTGAAAATATTTCGAGTTATATTCAATAATGGATAGAGCACGGTGGACGAGGGTTTATCCCGTTTGCCTGGGTTTCGGGGTTCAAATGTCTCGGCTGTGTGGAATTTGCATGTTTCCCCTTGATTGTGTGGATTTTCTGCAGATACTCTGGCTTCCTCATTCCAAAAACATGCTTCTGTTGGATACCGAAGACTCCAAATTGTTTAAAGGTGTGAATGGGAGTGTGAATGGTTGTTTGTCTGTGTGCCCAGCGACTGGCTGGTGACCAGTCAGTTTCCAAAATCTAAAAGGAACCCAAATACATGCGCTCTGGATAAAGCTTTTTCTGCTCAACAGAATTAATTTATTTATTTCGGACCGTCAGCAAAATACCACCTTCAAAAGATCCCCAAAAATATTCAAAGGCTATTGCCAGTAAACCTACGTAGTCATTTTAATCCCTTAAAAAAATGCACACATTAGTCTGTTCCAAGGTACGCAATCTTATTTTATAATCTGTAAAATAATGTTATGCTGTTGTTAGCTTGTCAAGCAAAATGATAACATTACAATCTTACCATATTTACTGTGGCACGAGAAATTTTTCAACTAACGAGGCTAGCGTCGCGCTCATAGTTGCAACGTATGTACACAGTAGCTATCCATTTTCTATAGCTTTCACTTTGGCCGAGAGGCAGGGTACATCCTGGATTGGAAGTTATTCAGCATCACGGAAAGTTATTTGGACTGATCCCATTCACTCTACAGGGGGTCCTCTCTTTACGACACAGTTCCAGGTCTTACGATGGCAATGTAACCTGAATTTGTATGCAAGTCAGAGCGCACTCTAATGTGTTACTAGTAGTCGTCAAAATTGCACTAAATAATTGTATGGTAATGACTTGGGCCTTAAATATACAACCCCAATTACAAAAAAGTTGGGACGTTGTGTTAAACACAAAACATTTTTGGAACGTGTTGGAGCCATAAAATTCTAAGTTAATGATTATTTGTTAAAAACAATCAAGTTTATCAATTTCAACATTATATATCATTTCTTTGTAGTGTATTCAATTAAATATAGGTTGAACATGATTTACAAATCATTGTACTCTGTTTTTATTTATCTTTATGCTAAAATGAAAAGAGAAAATCCATTTAGCCTGTCTCCCATTGAAAATGTGTATTGCATTATGAAGCTTAAAAGACAACAACGGAGACCCCGGACTGTTGAACAGCTGAAGCTGTACATGAAGCAAGAATGGGAAAGAATTCCACCTACAAAGCTTCAACAATTAGTGTCCTCAGTTCCCAAAAGTTTATTGAATGTTGTTAAAAGAAAAGGTGATGTAACACACTGGTAAACATGACCCTGTCCCAGGTTTTTTTGGAATGTGTTGCAGCCATAAAATTCTAAGTTAATGATTATTTGCTAAAAAAGAAAGTTTATCAGTTTGAACATTACATATCTTCTTTGTAGTGTATTCAATTAAATATAGGTTGAACATGATTTGCAAATCATTGTATTCTTTTTTTATTTATGTTTAACACAATGTCCCAACTTCATTGGAATTGGGGTTGTAATAAAAAATGCGTAACTACGATAGTCACTGAGCATTCCTTCCTGTGCAATGTGATGATGTACTCTTACACCACTGCACAAACTAGTTCATTGCGCACCGTTCGTATCCTGTAAACCTCGTATGTCTTCATAACCAGAGGATCTCCAGTATAGATACAGCTATCTGCAACTTCGGTCCAAAATTTTAAGTTTCAATTTCCTTGGCCTGTGTACCCAATTGGTAGTAGTAGTCTGTAATCTCACTTACTAGTGAACACTTGGTGTATGTAATTAAAATCTGAAACCTGCCACTGGTGACTCAACGCTTGCCAAGGTGCGACTTTGCTCCTGGAGAAACGAAAGGAGACAGAGTCAGAGCCAAGAAATCAGAGCAGGCGTGTGGGGAGGGGTTCGCATACAGCAGAGCTGCCATCGCAAAATGCTTAGATCAAGAGATAGCAGGACAGGGACACGTGGGTCAACTCACCTTGAATAGAATGTCCACTGAGCTGCAAATGCACACGCATGCCTTATGAAACTTGAACACCGCTATTTATGACTTCAAATTAGCAAGCATGGCTGAGGATGGGCCTGGAGGATGGCTGATGAAAGAAGATACAGGAAAAGAGCAAGGGAGGGCCCAAAATACAGCCTAAACGTACTCAGAGTGCTGATTTTCCTACTGTAATGCATGTAAAGTTTTTGAGGTTTTTTTTTTTTTTTTTTTTTTTTTTTAAATGGGTTTAAATGACTACATTGTGCAAGAGTGATAATTAGCTCAGCTTTAGTAGTTTAGGGACAGCGGTCTGGTTATGTAAGAGCTGAGTTGTGCCTACATGACATGACATGAAGACCTGTACAGTACACTTGATCTCCACCAACACCATCTTCAATCATAAAAATTTACATCAAATGGCCTATTTTATATTTTAACACGAAAATATTTTTTTGTGCTAAAAATAAATACAATTGCACAGAAAGCAAGTTTTTAGTAATGCCACATTAACTAGGAGCTAATATAGCCACACCAATTCACAACAGCAATGATATTGCTTGTATATTTTATTTTATGCACTGTACATGTAAAAAAAAAAATTATAATAATAACCAATAACATTGACCAATATGGGCAACAGTTGATAGCCATGTTGCACATACATGGGACACATTTCCCCTCTCAGGCATACATACATTTAGAATCTTGTGTAAGGCTGCCTGGAAAACTAGCCGGGCTTGATGGCAGTCAAAGCACAGAGCATCACAATGGTGGTCGTCTGCTTCCCTTAAAAAAAAAAAGAAAAAAAAAAAAAAAAAAAAAAAAAAAGAAAGAAAAATACTTCCCTCGTTGGCAATCAATGAGCTATTTTTCTGCCTTTATCACAGCTAAGCTTTTTGAGCCAAGCGGAAATTAGAAGGACTTGGTGCAGTTTTTTGACTGTGCTTTAACAGCAGCCGTCACTGCTTTAATCTGCCCCCTCCCTTATTCAAACAGTGCTGCTTTCAACACTAGCAGTTGAATTCACAGTATTCTTACAGCATGTTATTTTATTCCTTCCAAAGTCAATCATAAAGCTTCAACTGATACTGCATAGGGAGTGTTGACACATTATACCCATTTCGGTCCAGTGAAAATGTCACGTGGTACTTTTGTAGTGTGTGTGTGTGTGTGGTAGATGAGCGGACATATACAGTGTACACAATGATTCAAAACAGGAAAGACTTGTAGACATGACTAAAATAAAAATATTTCCCCCCCGCCCCCCCTATCGCCAAGGCCATGGATAGTCAACCACAAATATTTCCTAACGCCCCTGCTGCCTATCAGGGCTGTATCTCACAATAGTGTTTCAGACAGTGAGCTTACAGCAGGCCACCAAGGTACAGATAAAGTGCTTTTTTTTCCTTAATGCTTTAAATAATTACAAGTGATGGAAAACAAGGAAAAGGAGGAGGAGTGGACATATCTAAAGTTCAAAATGAAATGTAAAGGTGATATACGAAGGATGACGATCAGTATAAACATGCACTAATCTAGGTATGTCGGATAGAACACTGGTCACTCAAGAGTAGGAACAGTTACTGTCATCTGATGGAGCTGTTCACATTTTGTAGATGTTAAACAAAAGGGTAAGACTTTTTGAACCGTTACATCAAATGTCCTTGTACAAACGGTGGGTGGGCGACGCTCGCATTTTAGACATGACAGCAGCACACTGGGATGTTTTTCCAGATAAAAAGATGGATTTTGAAAATATAATAAATACATTCTGGTTCTTGTTATGTCGCTCGTTGTTCGGTTGTATCGAAATATGATTGTAGAAAAAAAACAAAAACGAGGAATAGTCCCACCAGACCATGAGGTGCATGGCTTTTTTTTGCTCCCATGTCCTAAACATCCCTCCACCTAGGCAGCCATTTTACAACAGTCTTGTGAAAAAGAAACGAAAGAAGAAGGGGGTGGGGG
The DNA here is from genome assembly GCF_024500385.1 of Phyllopteryx taeniolatus. Lineage (NCBI taxonomy): Eukaryota > Metazoa > Chordata > Actinopteri > Syngnathiformes > Syngnathidae > Phyllopteryx > Phyllopteryx taeniolatus. Next base: position 6,534,137 of record NC_084512.1, read on the forward strand.
GAACAGCATATAAATAGTCGCCGAGGCAACCGCACATACTCCCTCCTGGGTCTTGATGACAGGGTCTGAGAATTCACACAAAAAAAAAAAAAAAACTCGGAGACATCCCTTCAGCGCACAGCCTCCTGGACAAGACGGAGACAAGAAAGCACAAAGTAAAGACAATGAGCAAACAAGGCAGGTTTCATCCTCTCTTTCGTTGGAAGTTTCAACACAGATGTGAAACCGCGATCTGAGTCTCACAATAGTCTTGCGTTTTGGAGCAACAAAATAAGCACACAATTTAAATGCTTGTCATGAGTAACAGGAAGAACAAATCACCACTCAGAAATGCAAAGTTTGGTGAAGTGTCCCCCCCCCCCCCCATAGCACTTGATGAATGAAACATTTCTACCAGTCAGTATGGATACGTGCAAATGAAGGTGACTTTCAGCTTTGTCCTGTCAGGGAGTCGCCACACTGAGTCAGTCGCATCATTTGTTTGGCACAGTTGGGCAGCAGCATGTACCACTACACTACCAGTGCGAATGAATGTTGTAAAACTAGGTCTTCAAGAAACTGAGGCTAATGGACTCCAAAAATGCCTGGCTAATTTATGGTCTGAAGAAAAATATGCTTTCAGCAAAGCCTACCTACATCCATGCAGACCTCCGCTACGGGCAACTCTGGACAACATTAATACAACACTCGTAAGAATAGAGTTACTAGAATATTTACAGAAATCCTCGCATCACTCCTATACTAATGGCCAGTGAATCGAGTAGGTTTACCTAGGTGAGTGAAGTTAGCACACAGGCTAGCACTTTAAAGTGTCTCTCTTTGCATTACTTCACCTATTTACATTTACTCGACAAGACTCATTAGACTGTGTCCATACTGACATGCTCATATTTCACAAAAGAGGCCATTTATACTGTTTAACTCATTCACCGCCATTGACATTGATATTCCTTAACGGGATTCTAACCATTTACTGCCACCAACGAATACATTTGTCAAGAAGACGGTCTTGGGCCGTGACACACATGCGCAGTTGTGGTTATCCGGGTCTTCCTATGACGCACATGCATAATAGTGGTCAGCTATGTGACCTACCTGGAAAAAAGCTTGAGGATTACAAATACTGAAGAGGAATGAGATGCAAAACCTGCGAGACAGTACATGCCTTTCATGGCAGCACGACAGTGAGATTCGAGCTTCTAAAAATAGAGCACGTTGTGGCTGATTCACTTTCTGACAAGGCGGGACCGTCATTTCAGTAAGCTATTTGGCTAGTTAGCGGTTAATATTAGCATTAAAGTCTGAGCGCTTACTTGTTATTAATACAAAATTAATAAATGTTGCCTATGAAAAGTTATTCCCTGTAATGTGATTGTACATTATTTTGCATAGTTTTTTATTCCATTTTAAAGCGCAATAAACATCCATCCATCCATTTTCAACACCGCTTATCGTGGTTAGGGTCGTGGGGCGCTGGAGCCTACCCCAGTTGATTTCGGGTGAAAGGCGGACTGCACCCCGAACTGGTCGCCAGTCGGTCGCAGGGTACATGCAATAAACATTTGCAACTAAAAATGTTAAAGGGCAGAGTATCAACATTTTAATTTGCCCTATTATATAGAACCACGTCAGGAATACTATTACAAGCTGCAAAGTTTCTTAGAAGTAAAAATGTACTATTACCAGATCAACATTGTAAATAAGAAACCGTTCTTTAAGTTATATCTGGATATATAAAGGTTCCTAATTATCTAATCTTTTTCCACATACCTTACACCAGTGCTGTCGCTAGGCCTATTTTAGGGAGGCTAAAGCTCCCTTAAAAATGTCTTAAGCCCCCCCAAAACGTTTTGGTTGTTAGTGGGTATTCCAAAATGTGTGTGTTAGCCCCCCTAAACGATTTGGTCGTTCACAAATAATCCCCCCCCCCCTGCCAATCAATAGACAGCAGTGTGTATGAATGGTGGGACGAAAAACACCGGCGGTCTAACTTTTTGCGCAGCTAGTCTAATGTCATTTTGGTGAATTTGATTGAGGTGCAGGCAGACAGATACGCAAACTCTGCGGACGTGCGGTGGATCAGACGTATTTCATTCATCAGTATATGAACAGTGGAGACTGAACCCTCTGCACAATTAAACACATTATTATTCTTAATAACATCAATATTTTATTATTTTTTAAACAATCCACTGGTGGACAATTGACACTGCCTCGCCACACAATGTGCCCCCGCAATGTGCGGCAGGCAACTGTGAGGATGATGGCCGCCCGTAACTAACTGCTCTCCGGCTTGCAATAAGCTCGGTTTGCGCTACCACGCAACACAATGTGCGTGGTGCCAGACGCAAGACACGTAGCCCAAATAACACAAACCACTTCAGGGAATATGTATTTTTTTTCGAGTTGTGGGCATTGTTTCAAGGCCGGTAGAAGTGGGTTTCGTTGCAATTGCACAGAATGGTCATTGCCGCATTGTCGTCTGATCCTCGAGACATCATGAGGATCAGATTTTTTAGCCTCGCCCACAAAATCAGGAAAATTTAGAAGGTGAAAAATCATATCTCAACAATTCAATACAATATTAAACGCATTGAATGTATGTCGAAACAAAACACGGATTTACATTTTGGGGTCTTAAGACAACAGGTCAGCAACAGACAAAAAGTTTAAAAGCCTGATTTAGGGTTGTCTCCAAGTTCATGGCCTCTTTGAAAAACAACCGTGCCATATTTAATGCATCAGTTGGAAAATGACAGGCTAACAAACAAGAAGATTCAAAGAAACCTGATCACTTCAGCAAAGATGATAGTGTAGAGTATAATACTGCAGCGTCCAGAGCTAAAACATAGCAATAGGGTAAACTAAGGTTATTCGGGTAAGGTATGGATTGTTGTCATTTATTGCAACGTATACTTAAATGTGACAGTGACACGCAATGACAAACCTATGAGCAACCAGCAGTGGTTCACATCACCTATATGGTTGTTGACTCAGCATGCTTAGAACCCTGACTGACCAAATACTAGAAATAGTACCTCCAATTGGCCAGCTGAAAAGCATCAATAGTAGTGACGCACCAAAATGAAAATTCTTGGCAGAAACCTGAAACACCTAAAGAAATTAATCAAACTTTCATGTAAGCGCTTTTCATTAAAAAAAGTAACACAAAGCATTTTACATTCATTATAATATAAAAATAAATCAAACCTGACAAATATTAATTATAAAAGTATGCAAATTATTTGTAAAATTGCATTTATGGCCTATAAAACCTATAGAAACTCACTTCAAGAACAATTTGTCTGAATTTCCGTATTTTTAAAATTATGTCAAGAACATAATTACCACGGGACAGTTACTGCAGTATATTATGTAATTAGATAATTTTGGATAACGTTTAATTTCACGTAATCATTACAATCATTAATAAATTATGGCTTCAATATTTGCTATTATAATGTATTTATTGCATCAACCTTGGAATGGTGGATGCATTTGCAGCCAAATCTCTCTCGCATGCTCTTTTTAGATTTCCTGTATCCACCTTTGCTGCTGACGTGATGCAAATTTTCCCATTGTGGTACCACTAAAGGATCTATTATAAATATTTATAATATTATTCATTCATTTTCGATAACGCTTATCCTCACTGGGGTCGCGGGCATGCTGGAGCCAATCCCAGCGATCTTCTGGCGAGAGGCGGGGTACACCCTGAACTGGTTGCCAGCCAATCGCAGGGCACACATAAACAAACAACCATTCGCATGCACATTCATACCTACGGACAATTTAGAATCTTCAATCAACCTGCCATGCATGTTTTTGGGAAGTGGGAGGAAACTGGAGTACCCAGAGAAAACTTGTCTAAAACTGTAGTTTATTCACTGTCATGGAGACGGAAACGCAGCTCCGCATCGTATTTAGCCGCGTTAGCTGTAGCTCATAGGTAGCTGGGGCAGTGCAAAATAGCATGCAACAAATGTCGCCCCCCCAAACAGCGGAAAGCGGTTAGGTCGGGATGCTCCAGTTTGTGCTAGTCACTAGCATGATGACAGGAAGGCCACACGGTTCCCACAATTCATTGTGATATGCAAATTTCAATTATTCCAGTAATAAAGACGTTCATCTTTGTTGTTAATGTGCGTTGATGTTACCACTAGCTTGAATGTGTGCCTGATAGAACTGTCACACTTATGGTTAATTTATGGGGCACTATGTCATTATCAAACCGTGACTGCACGTAGTCCACTATATAGACCAATATACTGACCTCCCAGTCAATTCAAATGCGTAGTGAGCAAAGCCCTTTTGCCCACACTGTATAAATGCCATTTGAGCATGGTTCTGCCTAACTCAAAGCAGTAAGACTCAGTAGGTGCTGGTATATTGCACACTAAAAATTGTAAGCCACTAAACGAGAGAAGAATCGAGCCTATCCAAATGGGTTGTTAAACATTGCCAAGTACTTCACTGCCGTGTCAGTCAGAGATGACGCAACGTTGAGCCAGGAGTTGGCCGTCGGTAGCCACATGGTCAACTACTAATAAAAGTTGCGGCGATTGGCTGGCGACCAGTTCAGGGTGTCCCCCGCCTCTCGCCCGAAGATAGCTGGGATAGGCTAAAGCACGCCCGCGACCCTCGTGAGGATAAGCGGAATGGAATATGAATGAATAATAATAGTTGTTAATAGCTACCAGCCAACTGCATAGTTACCATTATTGTCAAAAATAGTTGTTTTTCTATTTCAACTAATACCCTTAATTTTTTTTTTATTCTACACATAACACTAAAACAATTTGATACAAGGTTTTATCTGCAAGGTAACTTATTACTTCCACATAATTCATCATAAATGTGCCTAAAAGTCCCATGCCATCAAAAAACATTTTGTTTCCCACTGTTTATTGCAGAACATCGATTAAAATGAATTAGTCAACTGGTTTAAGTTTGACATCTATGCGGTTTGTCAATTGTATGCAATAGCCAAATTAAAGGCAAAAGGCAGGAAAATGGTGCTTTGTAGTCACGCTACTGATTATTCAAGCACCTGCCCACTTGTTCGTGGTTGGTACCCACCCACTCAACTTTGGAAAATGGCTGAAGGACAGCACATGTGTGTCTTGCAAAGCCAAGAGTTGTACTTCACATAACTTGTTAACCTCAGAGGAGTTGAGGAATAACTTCAATTCCTTTTGGGAGAAAATCCTAAGCATTTCAGAACCAAAATTGTGCTGTCTTCGAAACCTGGAGTTGTGCCATCATGTAGGTTACCCACCTCTCCACCAGCCGTAAGTACTTAAATTTACTTAAATCATATTCAAAAAGTAATATTTAACTAACATCATCAGCACATTTAGACAATGCTAGCATGATCAGTCAATGTGAGTTCTGCATATAGATGCATCTATCAGTATTCGATCAGATTTAGGCCATATCTTGGCGGCTATCATGATCACAATTGCAACATCATCAGTAAGGTAAAAGTAACCTATCTCACGACGGTCTCGCAAGCTGTTTTCCATATTCAAATTAAGGAGACGATCCAATTAGAGCAAAGCTTATTTACAGATTGAATATTGTATTAGCGGCACGGTGGCCGACTGGTTAGAGCGTCAGCCTCACAGTTCTGAGGACCCGGGTTCAATCCCCGGCCCCGCCTGTGTGGAGTTTGCATGTTCTCCCTGTGCCTGCGTGGGTTTTCTCCGGGTACTCCGGTTTCCTCCCACATTCCAAAAACATGCATGAATTGGAGACTCTAAATTGCCCGTAGGCATGACTGTGAGTGCGAATGGTTGTTTGTTCCTATGTGCCCTGCGATTGGCAACCAGTTCAGGGTGTACCCCGCCTCCTGCCCGATGACAGCTGGGATAGGCTCCAGCACGCCCGCGACCCTAGTGAGGAGAAGCGGCTCAGAAAATGGATGGATGGATGGAATATTGTATTAATGAAAAATCCCATCTCATCTGCCAGGCATTTTGGACCATTTAGGATTATTTGAAAAAGAGGCATCCTGGGCATTTCCTACCCAAATTATCTTGCAAACCCGATAATGGACGTCAAAGATTATAAAACAAACAAACAAAAATTGTGGCATGCGACCTTTAAAGTGTGTTGTATTGTTTTCATGTATTAATATTACAGTAGTTAACTTATTTGTACACTGGCATGGCTTGTGAGGATTGCAAGACATTGCTGAAAGCACACCATCACAGTTCATGTTTTTCATGTATGATGGAAAGTTGGACTCTGGAACACAATTTCAACCCTTTCTTAAGAGAAAAACCAGTTTTGAATTTCATGCCCTGCGACTGACTGGTGGGTGTACTCTGCCTCACACATATAGTGAGCTGGGATAGATCCCATTCTAGATTTTAATTCATACATTTATAGTTTTAGAAAAACATCTCTTTTAGCAAACTGATTCAACTTTGGCATTATACCACATTGCAGGCAAAGGCACAAAGACGTCTGAATAGTAATAACCAGTTATTTGCTTTTGAATATTGTGCTCTTAGACTTCACTCAACATTTGAAGAGCCCATCTACTATTTATTGAATTTACTAAATATGTTTGGTTCTGCATGACAGACTCACGTCACATGGATTTTCATGGAAAATACCAAAGTGACTCAAGACTCAGTTTTTCAGCTCTTGAACCAAGTACATTTCCAGCATGTGACATTATAGTCGTAAACCCAGTGAAGTATTGCTTGAATGGTATCTAGCATGGCAAATGCACTGAAATGTTCAAACTCTGTCTGAATGTTTTTAGCTTGTCCTGTCAAACCTGTTTCATGTGTTTGCCTGTCCCGAACAGGACACACTTGTAAAAGAGATTCTTAATCTCAATCAAATTTTCCTGGCTTAATAAAGGTTATATAAGAATTGAAAAATGAAATCATCACGCATGACCTCAAATGGTTTTCAACGTGTCAACTAACCTATGTGTCGCAGTGAGAAAGTAGAGATGTAATCTCTGGGCTCATGTGTCCAACAGCTTTGGCTGCCTCCAAGATGGCTCTCCGGTACATCCCTTTCTTTTTGCGGTTGAAACGAGACCTGAAGAGCTCTCTGAATGGTGAAAGTTTGGCAACAGAGAGCTGGGATGTGGTAGGGGAACCAAACCATGCCACCTTTGCCTGGGGCCACTGGGCCTCACATGTAGCAGTCTCCTCTTTGCGGGTGCCGCTGATACTGAGGACACGTGCGGGCCACCAGGGGAAGCCATGGATTTTTCCCCACACAATATCTCCCACCGCCACAGCGTGACCTTCTTCAGTTACACATTTTGTCATGCTGCGAGTGTGAAGCCGCACAGTGAGCGGGGGCACTGTCTTGCAATCGTCCCGTGAAGGTATTGAAGATGAGGTTACAGAGAGGTCTTCACCAGGAGCCAAATCGCAGAGCTCTGGTGACGTGCCATCAGAGCTGAAGGACTTTGACTCATCTAGGCTGTCACTGCTGCAAACTGACAGGCTAGAGGAATCTGCTTTTCGCTTACGGAAATTGATGAGAAGGGTTAGGTCATTGTGGCCGCGCTCTGCTTCCTCTCCAGAACTCCCTGACCACAACTCCAGAGAGTTCTTGCCTTCCCCCGAGTCCTCAGAGTGGGTGAGGCAGGGTCCTGGTGCCCTTGGACTTCGTCTTCTGGCATCTCCTACAAGTTCCGCCTCGTACTCAACCATGCTCTCATCATGCTTCCTCTGTGGGTGTCTCAAGCGGATATTTGGAGATGGTAAATCCTGACACACTGTAGTGAACGGCCTTGTCAGTTTGAGTTTGGGAATGGATACTGTGAGACCAGAACGCCGAGCGTCTAAAATGTGTCTTTGCTCCTTGGTAGGATTAGAAGATATCTTGCCATTGTCTCCCAAGCCATTATGCGCTAGCTGCTTGGGACAGAATGGTTTTACTGAACCGTGGACTCGCGAAGGAATCTTCATGACCTCTCCCTTGCCTTGTGGAGTGCTGTATGAAATTTTTATGACTGGACTGTGGGGGATAACATCACCTCCAGGGAACTTATCCCCTTCAGCTTCACTTCTTTTGTCTTTCCTGAGGCGCTTGCTGTCAATGCTGGTGCCATTTTCCCGTCTCTTATTGTCCTTGGCTGCAACTACATCATTTTTCTTCGAGAGTTTATTAGGTGCATCTTTATCATCACCATCATCGTCACTATGTAGTGTATTCTCTTTTCTAGAGTTCTTTGTATTGTTCAAGCCATCTTTGCTGTCCTCATCACTATTCAAGGTGTTTTTGCACTTTTCACAAAGTACTTGCCGTGGCCGCAGACGGATAGTACTCATCGTCATGCGGCCGGGCTCTCGTGTCCGCCTCTTCTTCCTCTTTATGGGTCGGGGAGGGGGCTGTGGTACCCATTGGCTGTAGCTATGGCGTACCCATAAAGGATGGGGGAAAGGGGCTCCTTCAAAATAAGGAGGGTAGGGCATCTGCCCAGCTGGCACTGGTGTGGGAACTGGACAAAGTAGAGGCGCAGTAGGTATACTGCTTTCGGGGAGAGTATTTTCATCCTTTGGTCTTTGTGATGCCTGGCTGGGAGATTTGGAATCTTGCTCCTCACCCTGAACTTCTGGTATTACACAAGTTTCTTTAGATACTGCGAAGTCAACTGGTTTTGTTGCGAAATCTGGTAAACAGAAGAGCCCGGTCCTGAAATGATGAAGAGAGGAAAGAAGAATAAATCAATCAAAAATCTAGTGGTCTTTCAAGAGTAAAGTTAATTCAGCTTTGCCAAACACATTGTTCCTTTGTGGGTTTCACAGAGAGATTACATTCAGAGCTTGCTTTTATTCCACCACATCAGATGCATGTGAAGTAGTGCAAATACAACCCCAATTCCAATGAAGTTGGGACGTTGTGTTAAACATAAATAAGAACAGAATACAATGATTTGCAAATCATGTTCAACCTATATTTAATTGAATACACTATAAAGACAAGATATTTAATGTTCAAACTGATTAACTTTATTGTTTTTAGCAAATAATCATTAATTTAGGATTTTATGGCTGCAACATGTTCCAAAAAAGCTGGGATAGGTGGCAAAAAAGACTGCGAAAGTTGAGGAATGCTCATCAAACACCTGTTTGGAACATCCCACAGGTGAACAGGATAATTGGGAACAGGTGGGTGCCATGATTGGGTATAAAAGGAGCTTCCCTGAATTGCTCAGTCATTCACAAGCAAAGATGGGGCGTGGTTCACCTCTTTGTGAATAAGTGCGTGAGAAAATAGTCGAACAGTTTCAGGACAATGTTCCTCAATGTACAATTGCAAGGAATTTAGGGATTTTATCATCTACGGTACATAATATCATCAAAAGGTTGAGAGAATCTGGAGAAATCACTGCATGTAAGCGGCAAGGCCGAAAACCAACATTGAATGCCCGTGACCTTCGATCCCTCAGGCGGCACTGCATCAAAAACCGACATCAATGTGTAAAGGATATCACCACATGGGCTCAGGAACACTTCAGAAAACCAATGTCAGTAAATACAGTTTGGTGCTACATCCGTAAGTGCAACTTGAAACTCTACTATGCAAAGCAAAACCCATTTATCAACAACACCCAGAAACGCTCGGCTTCTCTGGGCCCGAGCTCATCTAAGATGGACTGGTGCAAAGTGGAAAAGTGTTCTATGGTCCGACAAGTCCACATTTCAAATTGTTTTGGGAAATTGTGGAGGTCGTGTCCTCCGGGCCAAAGCGGAAAAGAACCATCCGGACTGTTATGGACGCAAAGTTCAAAAGCCAGCATCTGTGATGGTATGGGGCTGTGTTAGTGCCAATGGCATGGGTAACTTACACATCTGTGAAGCCACCATTAATGCTGAAAGGTACATACAGGTTTTGGAGAAACATATGCTCCCATCCAAGCAACGTCTTGTTCATGGAAGCCCCTGCTTATTTCAGCAAGACAATGCCAAACCACATTCTGCACGTGTTACAACAGCGTGGCTTCGTAGTAAAAGAGTGCAGGTACTAGACTGGCCTGCCCGCAGTACAGACCTGCCTCCCATTGAAAATGTGTGGCGCATTATAAAGCGTAAAATACGACAACGGAGAATAGCTGAATAGCTGAAGCTGTACATCAAGCAAGATTGGGAAATAATTCCATCTACAAAGCTTCAACAATTAGTGTCCTCAGTTCCCAAACGTTTATTGAATGATGTTAAAAGAAAAGGTGATGTAACCCAGTGGTAAACATGACCCGGTCCCAGCTTTTTTGGAATGTGTTGCAGCCATAAAATTGTACATTAATGATTATTTGCTAAAAACAATAAAGTTGATCAGTTTGAACATTAGATATCTTGTCTTTGTAGTGTATTCAATTAAATATAGGTTGAACATGATTTGCAAAGCATTGTATTCTGTTTTTATTTATGTTTAACACAAGGTCCCAACTTCATTGGAATTGGGGTTGTATATATAATATTGGTGTTTTACCTCAGCTAAAATAGAAACAACCCAATGTACAGAAGACATAGTATGGGCAGAATGAAAAGAAAATCATTCATAATTTTACAAGAAAGTTATAGTATCATAAACTAATATCTGCAGAACTGTTTCACAAACAAAGAAATAGTCAATGTTTTCAACACACAACGCCATCACCAATACAGAGAGTTATGATGGGACAGTTGGATGATTTTAAGGTTACAAATGGTGTAGCGGTGCGAGAATATGTTGTCACACAGCACAAGAAGGCAGTTACCGCTGTATTTACTGTTTTGAATTTGCCTGTTTTAATACTTATGCCCTAGAAGTGTTTTCCATACATATATTTACTGTGATGATCACACGAGGGTACGGACAGCGTGCAATGAACAAGTTTGTGCAGTGGCGTAAGGACACGTTGACACGCAGCATGCGAAGGAACACTCAGTCGCCGCAGTTTTGGTCAATAAGTGCTTTTTGTATAAATATTTACTGTAATAATTATTATTATGCAATGAATATGACAGATTTAAAAGACCTTTGCATTTAGTTCTGTGAGATGATTTTGACATTCACTTGATAAATTTGTAATGTGTTCACTTAATATGACTAAGATTTTTTGTCCCCATATTTTATTTTTGCAACTTTATGACTATGCCAAGTCGTAACCAACTTGAACATTACCTTCTGCAAGTTGACTCTTTTCTGGCGCGGCCATAATACTTCTTTGTACAAATGTACTGTTCAAGGGTATAAAAGACCATGTAGGGGGATCTATTTTACAATTTGTTTTACTTGGACTGGACAAACTCTCCAACCATTCTTTTCACCTGTATGCTGAAAAACCTTGACTTGCGGGGTTTGGGGACAAACATGTAATGTCAAACTATTTTGCACTAGATAGAAGATATGACACTCTTTTGTATTTATTTTCATAGATACCTGGCTGAATACGACCGTTATTTCTATGTTGCTTTCATGACTAGACAAAGGCACTAAGGGATGCCCAGGACCTCCAACTTTCTTGACAGAAAAAAAAAATAAACCCATGAATCACCTGGGATTCTGAGGTATACTCTTGATAAGGAGTCAGGAGATTGTTTTCATTTATTTACACATCCCTGTGTACTAAGGGGTTGTGAGAGATGAGATTATTAATTAGTGCACAATTAGGGACCTGGCCATCCCCTGGAGAAGAGGCAGTCACTGCTGAATAAAAGTCTCTTGATGCTTGCCCCCCATTGACGTGGCACGAAGGAACAACAATATTCACCTTTACAGTAACTTCCCAGGACGCACATTGCTGCCTATGACAGAGAACAGGCAGGGCCGGTCAAGCATACCATAAGGACATAGTGTGTAGCTCAATAAAACGTAATTTCATGTAGTACACATGAAAAGGCCTATGTGGCATTAAGAACAAGTTAAGTTATTCGGACAAAGTCAACACATTTTATGACCTTAAGTTGAGGCCTATTGAAAATGACTGAAGGGTCATAGGAAAAGCAATATACATGTACTTGGGAGCAACTTTGTTCTAATCTGATTGTGCTCATCTATTAATAGGCAAACACCAGGCTCTTTTAAAAAGGTGCACAACACGAAGAAAAATGTTTACATGTGACACACACACAGAAAGAAGCAGAGAAGACATTACACATTGGTACATGGCAACAATGTATGCCTTTATGGCCCTCACATTTCAAATGGGCTGCTTTTTACCTGTCAAAAGATCAAGTTTAACATGTTTCTTTGAAGCCAAGGTATATCAAATGTCAATGATGTATGATCATATTAAATCACATATTTTATCCGTCCATACTGCTGTATTAGTAGAATGAACAAAAAGATGGCTATTTATCAGCCAAGCTACAATACCTCAGATATTTGAAAGGGAGATTCACTAAAGAGAATCAGTGATGATTTAAAAAAAAATGTTTTTTTGAAACATTACATATCTAGTGAATGTCGATGGTCAGTTCCTTATTTTTAGTCCATAAGGAAGGAGCTGATGTGTATGATAAGGCTAACAATAAGCTATAGATGAACTCACTGACATTAGCTATTGTTCCTATGAAGCCATTCTCAATCTCAGTAAATGGAACAGCTATCTTGACATACATGACACTCTTGTGGTGAAATAACCGCATTCGATGATACTACTGTCAGCTGTTATTAAAAACACAACCAGGAGCTAGAATGCTAGCAAGATAGCTACAATGTCAGCTACAATAATCCCATGTATTTGTATTGAGGCCCAGGCGGCTAACTAACTAGCATCCACACTATATTAGCCACGAGCTAAGTCAAATTAATTTGAGCCACAAACGATCAAAGTCAACATTAAAAAATGACACTCACTTTTTGTTGCAGTCAAGTAATATCCCCGTATAGCTCCTATCTCGATAGGTCAGCGTCACCAATAGCGTATCGTTAACGATTTGATCGATAGTGACAGGTAGCCGAGAGCCGGCCAGCAGCTCCTCGGCCGCAGCCTCCATGTTTCCCGTGGTGAGGTGTCCGGCTCGGCGGTGCTCGATCCGGGCCAAGGGAGCCACGGTCGCGTCGGCTAAAGCTCCGTCTCCACCTTCGCTATTGAAGCAGGAGGCTACAGCGGGGCATAAAATGACGCCATCACCCCTACCGAGTCAATTACACCAGCACTGCCACCGCTGACATCACACTGCCTGTGCAAGCAAGAGAAGCAAAAATCTCTCAAGACAAGGCCTTCCCTTTCTCTGCCTCACTTTGACATGATCGCAGTCATTATTGGCCACCTTTTGCCTCGGAAATGTCGGCAGCTTGACGAACGCTACGGGATTTTTTACATTATGCTTCAGGCAAAATGTAGGAACATTTATTTGAATAACCTAAATTACACTTATTATAAAATATATGGTACAAAAAAAAAACACCTTTATTTTGCTTGCGACCAATTAGCCATGTTGTGTAACATCTGACTTAAGAAAAAAAAAAGGTTGGGTGAAATAAGCTCTTAGTCAGTTACTGGATGTAAAGTTAGTTTATTTAGATTTATGTTTTTGTGAATATTATAAATAGTACTGGGTTTTATGTCAATCTGGTGACATAGAAGGTCATCATGTCATATTTGTTTTTGCACTCACAGACTTACTGCAGATATTAAATATTCACACTCTCAGTAGGTTTATTTATTGAAAGTATGACTAAATTAATATATGAAAATGACAGCAGTCACACATAAAGGGATTTGTATGGTACATATTAGTATTCTTTATTTTGAATAGAGATGGAATCCCCAAATTTCTCTTGTGAATATCGCAAAAGAATCCAGCCCAATCCTGCAATTTTCTCATCTGCCAGAAAAAGACAACAAGCAATTTCAGGTCAATATCTAATGACTTCAGTATGGGTGCTTGTGTGAATGAAATAGGACAGACGGCTTCCACATCCTACTGCTGCAATGTGATCAACAGCTTTGCCCCTCGGGTCTATGCATGTTCTCTGCATCTTTTTTTTTTTTTTTTTTGCTCTAGCATGGCCATTGAGCTGCCTTTTCTTCGCAGACCTGGGAGGCCGAAAAAGGTCAAAGCCCTTTTATAAAATAATTCATTATGTCAGTGATTCCCAACAAAGTTGCTGTGGCACCAGCCTTGAGAGATCGTCAGGGGAGGGGGGCCACGGGAAATGATCCAACTTCACTTAATTTTCCCAGAAATTATTATTTATTAATTAAAACTAAATCTTTTGTCATCCAACTATGCCAGCGATGTAGCCTATAGTGAAAAGCAGAACACTTTAAATGTGTTTCCATTAGATGTCAGAAGGTACAATTAACCTGTGTATCCACCTGTTGCCATTCATACAACAGAATAAGCCATGACTTCCCTCGAGTGTATTAGTTTTGTGTTGCATTAAATTCATATAAACACATCTATTTGTGAGTAAATTGTGCCTAAATTGTCATAATAAAGGTTGGGAAACACTGAATTATGTGTGTATGGAGCATCATAGCCGATTCTATTGTGAGTTGGAAAGATTAAATACATGTGACTGATGTGGCCACAGGTAAAATATTGTCTATCATGTACTTAAGGAGGTTTAACATATGTTCATTACCCACCCCCCCTTAAAAACAATGCTAAATGGCAGAAGGAAGTGTGTGGATTTTCTTTTGCAGGCGTGGAAAAAAAAAAGTCCACTAGGTGTCTCTAGTTTGCCGCAGGCACCATATAAAACCAAAGACCTTTTGCAAAATATCTAGCAGGTTACAAACAGTATGCAGTTTGACTTTGAAGGGTTTTGTGATGTATTGGCTTCATTTACAGATTACTGCAACAGTGTCAAGATGAAAACTGACATATAAAATAGCCCAATATTCAATACACGGTGACACTAAAGATCAAGACATACTGACATTAGAAATCTACAAATCTGTGTCTTTTGTAAGATTGTTATTGTATTTATGGTTGCACAATGTTGCAAAAGGACACAGATGATTCTGTGTGTAATTTATAATTGAATATTTGGGTGACAAAGAGTGGCCATATACGTGGTCCTCACACCATGGGTAAGTCAGATGTTTTGCTCTGAGGTCGACTGATGTCGTCGTCGCCGGTATCCTAATCTGTTTTTCGCACCTAGAATAGAAAAAATTCTTATTCACTCCACTGGGAAGATATATTTTCAACTTGCGTAAAAATAACATTGTACAATAATTCTTTAGGTAGCCTCATCACAAAGGTTTTATTGTGCTACATGCCCTAATGGATACATACTGGTCTACTTTCAAGCTGCATTGGAAAGCTGTCAAATAGATGAAGCGGAACAAATATTATGATCGCTCGCACCATCCAATAAAATCCAATACAGGGACAAGAGCAGTATCATAAAGTCTCGCTTTGCAAATATACTGTAATTATGCTCTGTTCCAGCGAGCGATTTGTCTACCCAAAGTGAATTAGTTTGGTTGTATTTTCCTGTGGTGCTGTGTCATATTTAGAGTTGTTAGAGTGGTTTGTGATATTTTGGTTACCTCATGTTTATGCATGAGTAATTTACAATTCAGGGTGTCCTTGATTTACGACAATTTTGTACATAAATCAGAGCGGTTTATAGTTCATCACTAATACTCCTAGTATCATGTCACAATGGTAGAAAACATCAATACTATAGTACAAAAATATAACAATAGAACAGCACATAACTGTGCCACGTACATCCTGTGGAACTGTTTAGAATCAATATAGCTCTAATAAAATGACAAAAACATAACACATTTAAGTAAAATACATCATAATCACCAGAGATGCTGATTATTAAATGTATTGTGTGCAGATTGCTAGAGACCTGTTTTGCTAGACAAAGTTGGCTGTGACTAGTTTTGCTCTCACCAACAAATTAGAGGACGGAAAAATACATTGGCGTTGTTGGCCCTGACCATTCACCACTGAGTAAATAAAAACACTTTCAGGCCATAAGTAAAAAAAAGAAAAAAGAAGAATTTAAAACAGAAAAGTACAGCATGCCTTCTTGTGGTGTGTCATAATGTACAGTATTCTTACACCGCTGCACAAACTGGTTAATTGCACACTGTTCATAACCTCAAAACGCTGCAAACCAAGGACCCCTGTATTAGACAGCCCTGAGTGCAGTTCTTCACCACAGCAAACTACTACCACAATATTATCAATCAAAATGGAGCAATATAGTCTTGCACTGGCAGTATATTTGATACACATCCTCTGCCAGTTGATTTCAGACTGTACTGTAAATGTCAAGCATGAATGCTGATAGCTCTATTTTAGCATTTCACAAACATGTTTTTTCATGTGTTGGTTTATGATGGCAGGTGTAGGGCTTGTCTGCCCCCTTGTGGTACGCAGTTGCCAGATGGAATTTGGTCTTGATTATACATAGAGGTAGGCGCCTACAGTACATTTATTTTGTCTTCCATGAAAATGCTCAGACTGGCTTTTCTTCTGTACGCTCTTTGATTTTGAATACCCCTTAAGAAGTCCGAGGCTTCTGTGGCTGAGCCAGATCCAGCATATTGTAATATATTATGATGAAAGAGAAACATCTTTGACCTTCAGGCTCCAAATGCTTGTTAAGGAGACGTTGAATGTTTAGCTGTGTTTGTATTAGGACACAATAATGGTGTGTTTCCAGAACAGAATATTGTCACGGCAGGATGTAAAGACATGAAGAGCTAAGGATACATAAATACTTTTCCCTGGCTCAAGAACAGCTTGTTTGTCATCCAGTCTCATTGCAGGCTGTCTCTTTGTGTTACAAACCACACACAAAGCCAGCTCACACACATACAGCCATGCAACGAATGATTCAGAGTGAAAGCTGCTGCACCACTTGAGTTGGGGTCATAAGGACGATGCCTTGCTCAAGGGCACCTCGACAGTAGACAGCAACCAGACTGGCATCTCTCCTGCAGCTAGTTGTCATTTTTAGATTTGATCCGTTTTGGGACTTACAGACTGAGCTACTGCCACCCCCATACTGGTATGCAACAACATTCAACAAATACGTTCACTTTTAACTCAAAATTTGGCAATATAATTAAGTAAATGATTGTTTATATTTTGTTGCGATGCTTCTAGCAATACGTTTTATAACATTGAGAAGCATGTTTATTTATTTATTTTTGAAAATAATGCCGTTTTTGTAAGGCTCATGCATTTGTGAGTTGAACAACACGACCGAGTATGTGCCTTGTGCTCACTTTAAATGTGGCAATTCACTACTGCCGAAGCCCAACTGCTTGTTCTGCTGTTGCAATGGCGTCTCGTTTGATGTATTCGTATTGTCGATTGAACTAACAAGGAAGGAACAACACAAATTAGCAATTTTACAATTTATTCTAGAAACGGATGATCAGGAGTCCAGTAGTTTGTATAAGAATCATACAAAGCCACAACAGCCTACCATAATGCTAGCTGCTCCCCTAGCTAGAATTATGGTAGCTAGGGGGGCAGGAGTTGCCAACAAATGACTAGGATGACTGGAACCTCAGAAGAAGAGTCAATTACAACAGGAGACTCGGCAGTTTTGCAAAGGCAGGGAAGATTTGCCACAATGGTGCAGAGCACAGTTGTGTTGTTCATCCCAAAATTGTGTGCAGCAGCCTCTCCTGTGGAGGTCTGTCTTGCCCTTCTCACAGTGATGAGTCACAGACAGCGTCTGGCAAGAGTGTGCTTCCGTTTTGAAGCCGCAGGTTATTGATCTTTTTCATCTGGCTAAAAATATTACAAGGTTGGAACTTGGAGGACTCAACTGTGTGGTATATGACATAGGTGACACCGGAGAAACAGGCCGGGGAGCTATTTTAGTGGCCAGCCATTGTCTCTTTGCAGAGGGAGCAGATGGCAAGGATAGACGTACATGCTGAGCCATCTTTGCTCAATGTTAAGGTGCCTTTGACTCACCTGGAGGGGACCCACTGAATGGTCGATAGTGTTCTTCGGGTAATGGAGGATACACTGGAGCCCTTCATGCACAATGTCAGGTGAAGGGAAAATGGTAGGGCACTTACTCAAGTCCAGTGCTTGAAGGCTTACCACATTTCCTTGGAAAATGGACAAGTAATATAGCATTTAGAAAACAGTTTGGCATGTCATATTTGCATTTGGCTCACACTATCACACTATCTACAATTAAAATGAATGAATAAATACATTGTGTTCCAAATGATTAAGCAGAGACAGTTTTTGTCCATTTTTGTAAATAGTTAATTGAATTTTACATTGAATACATCAACCATATTAACTTCTATAATAATGGGGATTTTATTGAACAAAACAGTTTATATTTCAAAAACTCCTCAGACTCCAGTGTTCCTGAAATAAAACAAAACAAGGTTGTTTATTTACTTCTGCCTTTATGAAAAGATGATTTAAAAAATATAATGCCATTTCAAACAAAGGAACTGCTGATCAAGTCAAATGTTAAAACAGGAGCACCTCATCAATAATCATTTTTAAAACTAGTTTCTTCCTTTATCAAATTTAAATTCGTAAAAGTTCTGTTTGGAGGTTTACTACCATCCACCGTCAAAGATCTTCCCTTTAAGGATGTTCCACAGGTTCTCAATAGGGTTGAGGTCAGGGGATGATGTGGCCACGTCATGAACATTTTCCCTTTATATCCATATTTACACAAGCTTCAACTGGTGTCTTTTGCAGCATAGGATGGTGCATTTACTTACACAAAAGTATGGTTCTTCTTCCATACTACGACAGGAAATGGTCAGTTAAAAACTCCACATATTTCACAGAAGTCCTTTTGACACCTTCATGCACTGTAAAGGGGCCTACCATCGTACTCCCTATTATTACAGTCTCAAAACCGTCTTGCTGATGGTGTCCATCTACCAATCATCCAGAACCTTCCAAGTAGCACAGCATTCATCAGTGCATAAAACCGTTTGACAATTAGCTGTCATGTTTTTCTGAGACCACTGCATATATTTCTTCTTCTGAGGTTGGTAGGGGTTGCCGAAATACAGCTTTATGCATGACTGCAAATCCCTGGAGAATCCATCCATCCATCCATCCATTTTCTGAGCCGCTTCTCCTCACTAGGGTCGCGGGCGTGCTGGAGCCAATCCCAGCTATCATCGGGCAGGAGGCGGGGTACACTCTGAACTGGTTGGAGAATCCATCAAGCTTCAAATATATATTCACTGCTCATCAGTAACTTTTTAACAGCTGATCTCTTAATATGCTGCATTTACCTTACAGGCATTTTGCTTAATACTCCTTTATCTGAATGAACCTGTTTACTCAAGGCATTGGACCATTCATTCCATGCTTTTATGAGACAAAGAGCCTTCTTTTTTCCCAATTATGCATAAAAATTGTGACTCGCTTGATAATAATTACACTTGGATGGGCCCGTTATTATTTTTTTGCTACTTAGAATATACTGTCTATGATTAGTTCAGTACTTTATGAAGTCACTACTTTACATGAACCGGTTTGTTTAAGACTCCTAGAATATACGATCAGCTTCCTAAATAATTACTATTATACTTGACAGGTGTTTTTGCGGCGGCACGGTGGACGACTGGTCAGCGCGTCAGCCTCACAGTTCTGGGGACCCGGGTTCAATCCCTGGCTCTGCCTGTGTGGAGTTTGCATGTTCTCCCTGTACCTGCGTGGGTTTTCTCCGGGCACTCCGGTTTCCTCCCACATCCCAAAAACATGTATGAATTGGAGACTCTAAATTTGTTGTTTGGTTGTTTGTTCCTATGTGCCCTGCGATTGGCTGGCAACCAGTTCAGGGTGTATTAGGGGTAGGACCTGATAGGTTTTTTACCTCTTCCTACTGTTTTTGAACATATACATTGTACATTCCTTTGTTTATTATTAATGTGTTTTTGTTTTTTGTTTTGTTTTTCCATTTGTCACAAGTTGATCTCATGTTCATTATTTTGTTTTCTGTTTATGTTCAATAAACACAATGGAAAAAATAATATTGACAAATCCCATTCAGTAATTTTCCCTTTAGGTTCATCTGGGAAATTAGGTATCAATTTTTATATGTCAGGAACCTAAACAGGCGGCATGGTGGCCGACTGGTTAGAGCGTCAGCCTCACAGTTCTGAGGACCTGGGTTCAATCCCCGGCCCCGCCTGTGTGGAGTTTGCATGTTCTCCCCGTGCCTGCGTGGGTTTTCTCCGGGCACTCCGGTTTCCTCCCACATCCCAAAAACATGCATTAATTGGAGACTCTAAATTGCCCGTAGGTGTGACTGTGAGTGCGAATGGTTGTTTGTTTGTATGTGCCCTGCGATTGGCTGGCAACCAGTTCAGGGTGTACCCCGCCTCCTTCTCGATGACAGCTGGGATAGGCTCCAGCACGCCCGCGACCCTAGTGAGGAGAAGCGGCTCAGAAAATGGATGGATGGAGGAATCTAAACAGACAGGAAAAATAACTGGCAGAAGAACAAGTTAAATCTTAAATCCTAGTAATTTGTAACACTGTAAATAAATAAAACCAGCTAAATATAACAAATTAATTCAGAGACAAGTAATACATCATTTGTATAAAATATGTAATAATTTTAGAGTAATAATAATAAACAATAAAATGTTTCCTATTTTAATGATTTATTCAGTTAATTTCATATTTACAGCATATTTATTTCCTTTTGGTGAAAAAAAAACCAAAAACAAAACATACCAGTGTAGAGGAAGCGGTGAATTACTAGCATTAAATTACTTTTATTAATGATAATAAAAGTGTACTTTAAATGGTTTTACTTAAGTGTTTTGAACCTTTTTATTAAAAGCAGTTCTTAGTGAATGTAATCCATATCTGGATATGTGGCATTGACACTAAATCGTGAAAAAATTCATACAGTTCTAATGGAAGTGCTGATTGGATTTCCCCCTAATAGTTATGTTTGCAGAGATCTAAATGAAGAAAATAACACCTTTAGCATGCATGCTTGATTAGCTACTCGCATATAATCTTTGGGGCAAACAGATTAGAGCCTTATTGACTTGACAATGTGCAAAAATATGAGGGAGTGAGGTAACAGTATATCACTGTCACAGTATATATCATCCTCTGTGTACTTCACATTATGATTATTATCATCGAGTTTGGCTTGTTGATTATGTTGGCTTGGTGCTTAACAAGTTTATTGGAACCCCACCCAATGTAGGGTCTACAGAATTGGTAATAACCAATTTTTAAATTCATTTCATAATGGTTAACACACCAGTATTTTGAAGACCATCCATCCATTTTCTATACCGCTTATCCTCATTAGGGTCCTGGTTGTCCTGGAAACTGTCCCAGCTGACTTCGGGCGAGAAGCAGGGTACACCCTGGAATGGTCAGTCAGTCAATCTCAGGGGACCTACAGATAGACAAACCATCATTCGCACCTCATGACATTGAAGAGTTTTCAATGTATATAATTTTTGGAATGAAGGAGGAGATAAACCCACGTAAGTAGTACAGGCTGAACAAGAAAATGCCATACGGGAAGGCTGAAGCTGGGATTTGAACCCCCAATCTCAGATCTGTGAGGCAGATGTGCTATCCACTCGATCACCGTGCCGTCCTATTTAGAACCCCTTTAACCCAAATTATATTTGTATGCTAAAATTATTGTTATTCGTAAATTTTCAAATTGACAACAAAACTGGGAAAAATTGTAAACGGCCTTATTATTTCTTGATTAATATGTCAAATAATAGTTATTTACTCCATTATTTTGTTTTTTTTTAGATATCATATGATACTTAAAAGGTAGGATGTTAATAGAAAAGGTAAACGTTAGCGGTCAGACAGCACAGAAGAGCAAAAGTAGAAGCCAATTTCAGCAGTGAGTGAGGAGGTCCGGCCACAACAGATTAGAGAGCTCATTGAACATAGAATTTGGTATTTATCCGATTCCTTTTTGTGTATTACTACTGATCAGAATTGATCACCAAAAGCTAAAAAATTCATGCCATGGAAACAGATAGGGGTGACACGGTGGCCGACTGGTTAGAGCATCTGCCTCACAGTTCTGAGGACCGGAGTTCAATTCCCGCCCCCGCCTGTGTGGAGTTTGCATGTTCTCCTCGTGCCTTCGTGGGGTTTCTCCTGGCACTCCGGTTTCCTCCCACATCCCAAAAAAATGCATGGTAGGTTAATTGAAGACTCTTGCCCGTATGTGTGACTGTGAGTGTGAATGGTTGTTTGTTTCTATGTGCCTTGCGATTGGGTGGCAGCCAGTTCAGGGTGTACCCCGCCTCCTGCCCGATGATAGCTGGGATAGGCTCCAGCACTCCCTTGTGAGGATAAGCTGCTCAGAGAATGGATGGATGGATGAATGGAAACAGATAGGTGTGATGCAGCCAGCATGTTGTTCATAGGTCGTGCAGTGCAGAAGATGTTTATTGACCTTTCGTTGGCTACTTTGCAGAATTTTTACTGCAACATGCTCCATCTAGTTGAGTTTTGCTACGGCATACAGTGTAGTGTCTTTGATGAACAGCAGTCCATGTGCTCAGTATCCTCAGACAGTGATGTGTTGGTTTTGTGCTTTGCCAGCTCTGTCCAACTCATCCTCCGAGGACATAGTGTTTGATTTTTTTTTTCCTACACTGTCCAGGCCTCATTTCTTTCTTGCAATTTATTCTCACAAGGTTTAATCTCTGCCTGGAGTATACAGTATAAAAATTCATTGAAGGTCAATTTCTATCTGTCCATCCATCCATAGACCAACAGCTATCCTGACTCACATTCACACATACAGACTCTTCAATGAACCTAATTTCCATGTATTGTAATGTGGGAGGAAGCCAAAATACTTGGAGAAAACCACTTAGAACATAGAAACTCTACACAGGAGGGCCTGAACTGAGATCAAAACCTTTCAAGACCTCTTGACTGTGAGGCAGAAGTGATAACCACTCGTAGACCATGCTGCTGCAAATAAATGTAAAATAGAATAAAAAGTTACTTTGAATATTTTGAATACACCAAAAAGCAAATATGTATTGTGTTTTAACTGGCTCACCTCTTTCTTGGAAAAAAAATGCATGCAATATACATTTTACCTGCAACAAATATAGGTATGAGGAAAATCTGACGATTGCAGTTAGCATCTCGAGTTTGACGTTGTAACAGTGGCAAAAATGGCAACTGTTGGCACGCAGGTTCCCTCTATTGTAATACGAAAGAATCACTGAATTAAAGAAATACAGAATACACATCAAATATCCAAATAAAATGGAGAGTGATTTAAGCACAAAAACTGAAAAGGACAAGACTCGAGCCAAGCGCTCGTGCTAACAGTGGCAGTCAAGCCCCCACTGGCAGTAGCAAATGGCATAAACGTGAGGAAGTATGACTCCAACTACATCAAATTTGATTTTATTTGGAGGCAAGACCTCAGTGTGTGTTATGTGGTGAATTTCTCAGCAATGATTGAATGAATCAAACTATTGCATCTCAAACGCAACAACCGAATACACAACCGAACACGCTTTTTTTTCTTTCAAGAAAACATGACGACCTGAAGCAGTCAAAGTCGACCATTCAGTCCTATGATACACCCATAACCAAAGCCCAGGAAGATACTGTCTGTAAATATTGCTGTATCTTTATGTTATCTTAGTAGAGTACTTTTTAAGGACAATTTAGTTGTGTTTAGCTTGTAAGTATAACACGGTTGAATTACATTTTTAAGAACTGTATGTTTTAAAAAGTGCAGTTTTATATAACTTTTATGTGCAAATGCAATACATTTTAAGTGCATCATTATTTACAGTAAGTAGTGTTTTTTTTTTTTTTTTTCCTATTTCAGCACAGTGTTAATGTTCAAACTGCATAATGTTGCATGTGTCTTACAAACCCCAATTCCAATGAAGTTGGGACGTTGACACATCAAGGTCTAACCACAATTGATACTTTTTGAGTTGGCTAAAGTCACAAATAGACAGTTTAAATGTGAAAATTATTTCTGCCAGGCTCTTTGTGATCTCCTCTGCCCTTGCCTCTGTGACCGGAGTGCTTCTGAATGATGCTCCGTTTATTCTGACAAAATAGTCAGACTCAAAGTAGAACCTCCATGTAAATCGTTGTCCACTCAAGCTCCTATACAAATAAAATGCAGATCGACGACCCGGAAGTTAGCTCGGTTTGTCATAGCGTCAAGCTAGCGATGTTCAACTGTGAAAACTACTATTTCGAGATGCAACTCTGGCGTCGCTTGTTTGATGAAGCCAAAGAGTGAAGGGTGAAACCAAAACTAAAGTATCGATATTTTCACGCTAGTATCGATCTGATTCAATACTGACTTGGTATCGATACCATCGATATTTTGGATCGATCCGCCTGAGCCTTTCTACGATGCTCCATTTATACTCAATCATGACACTCACCTGTTTCCGATTAACCTGTTCACCTGTGGAACATTCCAAACAGATGTTTTTTTCAGCATTTCTCAACTTTCCCAGTCTTTTTTTTTTTTGCCTCTCCCAGCTTTTTTTGGAACGTGTTGCAGGCATCAAAATTAAAATAACAGAATATTTCGTAAAAACAATAACATTCATCAGTTTGAATGATACATATCTTGTCTTTGGAGTGTATTCAATTCAATATAGGTCGAAAGGGATTTAAAAACATTGTATTGTGTTTTTATTTACGTTTTACACAAAGTCCCAACATCAATGGAATAGGGGTTTAATAATAATAATAATGATCATCATCAGCATCATAATAATAAACATCTGTCTTTTTTGATGAACAACCCGAGACGGTATTTTATGGTGTGATTATGGTGGTACTTGAGAAGTACCACCACCATGAGAGTATTTTTTTTGCGGTGGTACTTTAAAAAGAGTACTGTTCTCTTCAATGCAGTTTGACATACCACAGTCGCACTCGGTCGACTACATTCATTAGCCAGCTGTCAAGCCGCTCAAACAACTATAACATCCGGTTTTAAGTTTCAGGATAAAACATCATCGGAAGCGTTATTGTGTTACAAAGTCACGCGATCAATTCTGGAATAACGCAGATTTTATTGTATAAAACAGGCATTTTAGACATAAATTACTCATTTTATTTCCTTTACTATTGTTTTACGTCATTATTTCTAAAATTAGGATATTATGATTTAAAAATTTTATCAAATGTGCTAAATGTTAACTAATAAAACCATGTATATGACACCCCCCCAGCACCCTCCATGTTAATATAATAATTGCATTTCAATACATTTTTAACTATTACTCGTAAAAGTGAATTGAACAACTTCCGGTGTCCAACCACGTTGAGCTTAACGCAGCTCTCACTCGGAGGCTGAACTGCTCGAGTAAAGTCCGTCCGTCCTCGCACAGACTACGGAAGACAATTGAACGTAACCGACACCGGGAGGCGAGCCGAACGTGGCCGTGGAACTTGCTTAAACATTTTCACGCCACAGCCGACAAAAAAAAAAAAAAAAAAAAAAAAAAAAAAAAAAAAAAGATTTCCACTCGCTCTACCCCTACATCCGCCAGACTAAATCATAGTAACACGAGTGGTATTTAATAATAATTTAAAAAAAAATGCAACCCAATGGCTCCTGTTTACCGTTGAAGAATCTCCCACTCTGAGGTGTAGTTTCTCTTCAAGAGGCGAGGAATGCTATCTGAGCATCAATGTTTCACTGGGGAAAGTGGAAGAAAAGGATGGGAGCCAATAGTTCTTCAAAGAAACCCGTTTTCGACGAAAAGGAAGATGGTAAGTGACTGCAAAGTGCTCATTTTGGACTTTTTACTGATTGTGCCTTTGTGAATATTTCATTTACATCGGCCTCTATTGCTGTCATCGATCTGCAGGTAATTAGCGTTAGCTTGTTGCCTATACTGAGTTGTCCAAGTTTCTTCTGAAGGAAGAGAAACTGCTAAAGCATTGTTTTGTCTAACGATAGCGATGCTCTATTTTCATCTTTGCATCTACAGTCAAAAGTGCAGCATTAGCACCCAGTCACTGTGAAGAATATGTCCACCCTTGAATGAACCCTTTGAGACAGGAACTAGTGGAAGACAGAGTTAATTGCATAATTAAAGCAAGATTAGTGTAATGCATGGATGTAATGTTAATTCATGACGGCTTGTCTGTGTAAGGAAAATAAGCCTCTCTGAAGTCCACTGCTGAATCTTGATAATAAAGTACAGAGCTCCAGTTTTCAAGGGAGTAATGCCTAGATCAGACTACAGGAGTTAAGTTGCAATATTGGTCCGATTAGCTATCGCGGGCGATTTCCCAGATCGGGCCCGACATATTTTGTCGGGAACGACAAAACATATTGTCGTGTGACAAAATCCACGACTGACAATTTGGACAATAGCCCTACAACGCCAAAATCAAAGTCTAGCATGTTTGATTATTTTTTTTTCGGGATATCATCAGTGTAGTGCGACATATCAACGACAACTTTCCGACAACGCACCTCGACTTCGACCAATAGGATTGCGTATTGTGAGTCGTGCTTCGCCTCCCGTGCTTATGGGGTGCAGTTTGTAAAGCTGCTCACGCCAAAAAAAAACATTTTGTCATATTTAGCTTCAAAATGTGTTTTAAAAAAAACTGGTGTGATTTTTCAAGAGTCACTTTTCTGCGCTTTTAAGCAATATTTGTCAACTTTATAGTTAAATCCAAATATTAGATGTTACACCTAAATCTCGATTCTAAATGTTAAATCTATATCCATCCAGCCATCCATTTTCCTTATCCTCACTACGGTCGCGGGCGTGCTGGAGCCTATCCCAGCTATCTTCGGACGAAAGGCGGGGTACGCCCTGAACTAGTCGCCAGCCAATCACAGGGCACATAGAAACGAACAACCATTCGCACTCACATTCACACCAACGGGAAATTTAGAGTCTTCAATTCATGCATGTTTTTGGGATGTGGGAGGAAACCGGATTGCCTGGAGAAAACCCACGCAGGCACAGGGAGAACATGCAAACTCCACACAGGCGAGGCCGGGGATTGAACCCCGGTCCTCAGAACTGTGAGGGAGATGTGCTAACCAGTCTTCCGCCTATATACACACACCATAAATGTAAATCTTAAAACTAAATGTTGAATATATGTTAAATCAATATCTAAATATAAATCTTAAATATAAATATTAAAACTAAATGTTAAATATATATTTAAATGTTACATCTAAATCTAAATATAAAAATTACATCCATCCATCCATTTTCTGAGCCACTTCTCCTCACTAGGGTCGCGGGCGTGCTGGAGCCTATCCCAGCTATCATCGGGCAGGAGGCGGGGTACACCCTGAACTGGTTGCCAGCCAATCGCAGGGCACATACAAACAAACAACCATTCGCACTCACAGTCACACCTACGGGCAATTTAGAGTCTCCAATTAATGCATGTTTTTGGGATGTGGAGTACCCGGAGAAAACCCACGCAAGCACTGGGAGAACATGCAAACTCCCCACAGGCGGGGCCGGGGATTGAACCCCGGTCCTCAGAACTGTGAGGCTGACGCTCTAACCAGTCGGTCACCGTGCCGCCTAAAAATTACATATAAATGTTAAATTCTAAATCTAAAGGTTTCGAGTCCAACTAAATATTTGGTTGATATGCAAATCCACACTTCTAAGAAACGGAAGTACCAAAATAAAAGCTGTGTGTTTGTAACGTCAAATAACAGCGTAATAAAATAAAATAAAAAACATCTTATACAGGGAAATTGACCCTTGGAAATATATGATCACTTCCTGAAATAACAAACCACTTATGGACTCTTTATTTGACAAGTACTTTGAGTGTTTAGTGTCACGTTAATGAAGAAATCTCACGTGGAAGTTGCAGGGCTGGAGCCGCCGGGGAAGCAGGGGGGGAGAAAAGAGAACCAGGCCGAAAGAGAGCGGACGTCAGCCCTGGAGGTGGATTTGTAAAAACAAGTGGCAAGGCAGGGGGTGAGAGAAGACAAAAAATAACTGTTGCTGCTTTGTTTCTTTTTTTCACCCGGCATTTCAGCATGAGATGTTTATCGTAGGTTACAGTGGAACCTCGGAATTCGAACGACTCGCACAAATCGGACTTCGACCAAAAATATCATAGCGTGAACACTCTCCTCACATTTGTGAGTGCTTCTTAAGATTTTATTTTTTTGTTTTTCCAGTACAATTTTCATAGGGAAATGTTCTTTTTTTCTCAAAGAAAAACAGCAGTGCTGCCAGTAGCAAAGAAAAAAGGAAAGTGGATGTAAGGAAGGAGATAATCGCTAAGTATGAAAATGGTGTGCGTGTTACGGCTCTTGCTATCCAGTATTGTATGGCTAAGTCGACAGTTTAGACTATCCTAAAGAATAAAGATGTTCCCGATGGGAAAAAATGTTCCGGAGGACAAATCGGACTTCGAACACTTCACAAGAACGAATTATGTTCGAATTCCCGAGGTTCCACTGTATTTGGCGCCACAAACACACAGCTTTTATTTTGGTACTTCCGTTTCTTGCCAGTGTGGATTTGCATATTAGCTAAATATTTAGTTTGATCTAAAACATTTAGAACAGAATCGGCGACAAAGGGCAGCCTTGGCGGAGTCCAACCCTCACCGGGAACGAGTCCGACTTACTGCCGGATATGCGGACCAAACTCTGACTCCGGTCGTACAGGGACCGAACAGCCCGTATCAGGGGGTTCGGTACCCCATACTCCCGAAGCACTCTTCACAGGACTCCCCGAGGGACACGGTCGAACGCCTTCTCCAAGTCCACAAAACACATGTAGACTGGTTGGGCGAACTCCCATGCACCCTCGAGGACCCTGCCGAGGGTGTAGAGCTGGTCCACTGTTCCACGGCCAGGACGAAAACCACACTGCTCCTCCTGAATCTGAGATTCGACTTCCCGACGGACCCTCCTCTCCAGCACCCCTGAATAGACCTTACCAGGGAGGCTGAGCAGTGTGATCCCCCTGTAGTTGGAACACACCCTCCGGTCCCCCTTCTTAAAAAGGGGGACCACCACCCCAGTCTGCCAATCCAGAGGCACTGTCCCCGATGTCCACGCGATGTTGCAGAGGCGTGTCAACCAGGACAGCCCCACAACATCCAGAGCCTTTAGGAACTCCGGGCGAATCTCATCCACCCCCGGGGCCCTGCCACCGAGGAGCTTTTTAACTACCTCGGTGACCTCAAACCCAGAGATAGGAGAGCCCGCCTCAGAGAACCCACACTCTGCTTCCCCATGGGAAGGCGTGTCGGTGGAATTGAGGAGGTCTTCGAAGTATTCTCCCCACCGACTCACAACGTCCCGAGTCGAGGTCAGCAGCGCCCCATCCCCACTATACACAGTGTTGGTGGTGCACTGCTTTCCTCTCCTGAGACGTCGGATGGTGGACCAGAATTTCCTCGAAGCCGTCCGGAAGTCTTTCTCCATGGCCTCACCGAACTCCTCCCATGCCTGGGTTTTTGCTTCAGCAACCACCAGAGCTGCATTCCGCTTGGCCAGCCGGTACCCATCAGCTGCCTCAGGAGTCCCACAGGCCAAAAAGGCCCGATAGGACTCCTTCTTCAGCTTGACGGCATCCCTCACCGTTGGTGTCCACCAACGGGTTCGGGGATTGCCGCCACGACAGGCACCGACCACCTTACGGCCACTGTTCCGGTCGGCCGCCTCAGCAATGGAGGCGCGGAACATGGTCCACTCGGACTCGATGTCCCCCGCCTCCCCCGGAACATGAGCAAAGTTCTGTCGGAGGTGGGTGTTGAAACTCCTTCTGACAGGGGATTCTGCCAGACATTCCCAGCAGACCCTCACAATACGTTTGGGCCTGCCACGTCGAACCGGCATCTTCCCCCACCATCGGAGCCAACTCACCACCAGGTGGTGATCAGTTGACAGCTCCGCCCCTCTCTTCACCCGAGTGTCCAAGACATGCGGCCGCAAGTCCGATGACACGACCACAAAGTCGATCATCGAACTGCGACCTAGGGTGTCCTGGTGCCAAGTGCACGTGTGGACACCCTTATGCTTGAACATGGTGTTCGTTATGGACAATCCGTGACGAGCACAGAAGTCCAATAACAGAGCACCGCCAAGGCTGCCCTTTGTCGCCGATTCTGTTCATAACTTTTATGGACAGAATTTCTAGGTGCAGCCGAGGCGTAGAGGGGGTCCGGTTTGGTGGCCTCAGTATTGCATCTCTGCTTTTTGCAGATGATGTGGTTCTGTTGGCTTCATCAAGCCGTGACCTCCAACTCTCATTGGAGCAGTTCGCAGCCGAGTGTGAAGCGGCTGGGATGAGAATCAGCACCTCCAAATCTGAGACCATGGTCCTCAGTCGGGAAAGGGTGGCATGCCATCTCCAGGTCGGGGATGAGATCCTGCCCCAAGTGGAGGAATTCAAGTATCTTGGGGTCTTGTTCACGAGTGAGGGAAGAATGGAACGGGAGATCGACAGGCGGATCGGTGCAGCGTCTGCAGTGATGCGGACTTTGTATCGGTCCGTTGTGGTAAAGAAAGAGCTAAGCCGAAACGCGAAGCTCTCAATTTACCGGTCGATCTTCGTTCCTACCCTCACCTATGGTCATGAGCTGTGGGTCGTGACCGAAAGAACAAGATCCCGGATACAAGCGGCCGAAATGAGTTTCCTCCGCAGGGTGTCCGGGCTCTCCCTTAGAGATAGGATGAGAAGCTCGGTCATCCGGGAGGATCTCAGAGTAGAGCCGCTGCTCCTCCGCATTGAGAGGAGCCAGATGAGGTGGCTGGGGCATCTGATTCGGATGCCTCCCGGACGCCTCCCTGATGAGGTGTTCCGGGCACGTCCCACCGGGAGGAGACCCCGGGGACGACCCAGGACACGCTGGAGAGACTACATCCTTCGGCTGGCCTGGGAACGCCTCGGGATCCCCCCGGAAGAGCTGGATGAAGTGGCTGGGGAGAGGGAAGTCTGGGCGTCCCTGCTGAAGCTACTGCCCCCGCGACCCGACCCGGATAAGCGGTAGAGAATGGATGGATGGATAAAACATTTAGATTTAACATTATTATATTTAAATATAAGCCAGCCCGGCTTATTGTTGTGCCTAAATGGCCACCATTTTGGGTAGGTCGTCGTTACCATGAAGGCAGCGGCGCGCTACTCTTTAGACGAATAAAAACAACAGCATTCATGCATTGTAGTAGTTGTCTGTTTGGCTGTTTCAGCTCACTTTTAACTTGAGAAAACACTGTGCAGTAAATTGCGAATGTTTTTTTTAAATTTCTTAATTTTTTTTATTATTGTTTGTGCTATTTACTCAGTACTTGAGAAATTATTTCACTGTCTAATTTTTATTCTGAAGTATTTTTGGGAGGACTACTTTTTACTTGTCCTTGAGTCACATTATTGTCAATTAACTAAACAATATTTGGCTACTCTACCCGCCTCTGGAGCGAGCATCCTCTATTGCTACTTTCACGTTTAAGCAACATTTTTGCTCATCAGAGCAGCCTGTCGTATTTGTTGCACTGGTCTTTCGTATTTTGGCGTTGAGGTGCTGCGGGTCATGGCCCTGGTTGTGATTCCAGCGGAACCGCGAAGCACACGTAACATCGGCGACAAGAGCTGATCAGCTAGTACACAGGTGTCAAACTGGTGGCCCGGGGGTCAGATCCGGCCCGCAACATAATTTTATGTGGCCCATGAAAGCAAATCATGTGTGTCGACTTCATGTTTCTTGTGAAAATACCACAATTGGTGTCTTTACTTGTATAATGTTGAGATATTGAAAGCATTTTATGTTACCAATCACCTTTTTGAAATAAATGTAAGAATAGTTGAACACTTTTTATTGGCTTCTGACTGAAACTGGTTATGTTCTGAAACTTGTTGTCCATCAATTTGTTGTGTATATGTCATTAAATGAGACAATATTTTATATGGGTTCACAGTCATAATGGCCCCCGAGGGAAGCCATAACTACAATGTGGCCCGTGACAAAAAATGAGTTTGAAACCCCTGCGCTAGTACATCTTGTATTAATTAGGAAATGCACCTAGAATTATCGAATTAATTTACAGATGTTAATGTTAAATGTATTAAGCGACAGAGCGATGTTAGGGATTATGTCACAACACAAAATGAACTAACTTCAAATTCAGAAGTGACCAATAAAAACAGAAAAATATGGTACTTTATATTTTCCTGGAGGCTGCATTTGGGATTAGCCTTTGAAGTTGGTAATAGTGAAACACAATGATTTTAGTCATTTCTTTTCCAGAATGAATGAATTCCAATATTCATGTGCCACAGCTTGAAGCAGGCATCAGGTGCAAGTGGAGATGAGCTTGGCTCAAGTTGGAGGCTAAAACAAAAAAAGCAAAGAAATGAGGCAAATGTAATTTTAATCTTAAATTTGTACATCAACATGTACTTGAGTGGTGTCAGTAAATGTTTTTCTGCGTGAATAACATTTTTTGATTTTGCCATATTGTACTCTTCAGAGTCTTCCAGATTCCTTAATTTATGTTAAAATAATAATAAAAAAAAATCTCTGCAGGGGCCTGGGGGATCCCCCCCAGACTCCCCCAACAATGTTTTTTATTTTTTTTTCTGTCACCTTTTTCATGCCTTTGGTGTTTGCATGTCTTTACATAACATTATTTGCCTGCTTGCGAGCATTGTATTAAAAGTATGTGAACATACCTCAAGCTCTTCTTGAATGGAAAACCCACTCCTGAGTACCGGTGTCGACACCACGCTTTTCCTCTTTTTGTACTTTTTATCCCCAACACAACACAATACAATACATTGGAATGATCCATTGGTATTATTGTCGGCATGGTAATTTGTGTATTCAGTCGCGTTGACCAGTGACACTTTTTTCTGCTTCCGCCTCTCCGACAGTGTTTGTTTGTCAAGATAAAGCCCAGTGATTGTGTAAGACAGGATACGGTGCTATCGGAATAATGTCGTGTAGTGTTACCACTGTCTGCCCGAGATACGGCAAGACTTTATGGCAGTAGTCTGACATAGTTCAGTCGTGAAAGACCAAATTTGTCTTTTGTAGTCTGATCCAGCCATTAAAGGGACAGCTTGAGTAAATGAGGTAATTTCTCCACAGGAATATGGTCATATTGCCTCTACAGCTTTCACGATTGCAAGTAGGAATAACCGATGTTAAAGTTTTTTTTGTTGTTGTTTTTTTGTTAGTCACCTTTATTAGGCAGTATCAAAAATAAGTATTATTTTAGTGTCAAATAAGTTAACTGTTAAATGTGAAAAGTTAAATGTGAAACTAACATTGTCACTCTGAACATTGCCTATGAAAGCAAGGAATTTTACACTCCCAATTTTGTTCCTTTTTCCCCCGGGTAGCAGTTCTGTGTGAAATGTACTGACGCGGAATTCCAAGTAGAAGTCAATCCACAGATTTGTCAGCTGCACAGGTAGTATAAGACAAAAGTTGAATGACGGCAGGGTGAAAGAGAATAGCGGAGAGTGAGAACCAGGGTGTTAAGTTTGTTCCTTTGTGTCTATTTTTTATAGGTGTTGGGTGAGATAGATCCAACAACACCCAAGAGTCACACATCGCACCATTTTGTGTTGAACGTGATTTTATGTCATACCAGACACTGGTCCAGACGTCATCATACATCTAATTATCTATTTACCGAAGGTGTGTAGCTGTGTTCTGAATTGTTGGATCCTGTGTAAATAAATGCCATCCCTACCGTTATTTCTCTGTAAATTTTGCACAATCTTTGTGTGAAAGAGGCTTGTGAAAATGTGTATGTGGACAGACTGTAAGGTCCGTCCGTCTGTCCATCCATCCATCCATCAATTTTCCGTACCGCTTCTCCTCACTGGGGTCACGGGCGTGCTGGTGCCTATTCCAGCTGTCTTCGGGCGAGAGGCGGGGTACACCCTGAACTGGCCGCCAGCCAATTGCAGGGCAGATAGAAACAAACAACCATTCACACTCACATTCACACCTACGGGAAATTTAGAGTCTTCAATTAACCTACCATGCATGTTTTTAGGATGCAGGAGGAAACCGGAGTACCTGGAGAAAACCCACGCAGGCACGGGGAGAACATGCAAACTCCACACAGGCGAGGCCAGATTTGAACTCGGGTCCTCAGAACTGTGAGGCAGATGTACTAACCAGTCGCCCACCGTGCCACCAGACAGTAACATAATGTATTGAAAAGTGCAGAGGGATCAATGCTGAAGTTAAACCAGACAAGTGTAAAATAAGTTTAGTTCAGATAGGGTTGCACAATATTTGAAAAAAATTGCATTGTGGTTATTTATTTATTTATTTATTTATTTATTTTTAAAAAAAAATTTTTTTAAACCCAGCAATATATATAGCAATATAAAAAAATGCTAAGCATATACGTGTGAAAATCAGCACACATTTCTTTTTCCGTCTCTGATTTATTGTTTGTCGAGGTTATAGTACCTTTAGTAGAAAAACTCTGCTCAGTACAGTAGACCACACAGGTGCATTGAGGTCTACCTCTTTTTAAATGCACTGTACTATTAAGCAGATTAATAGTCCTGCCAGCCTTCAAATTAAAATCATTTCATGTCCAGTTATACTGTACTATATATAGCCATTAGCACATTCCAAACACAATTCATGTTTTTCATTAATCTGTTATTTTATACATCAGAATAAGAATCATCTTTATTTGCCAAGTATGTCAAAAACACACAAGCAATTTGTCTCCAGTAGTTGGAGCTGCTCTAGTACGACAACAGACAACCATTTGACAGAAAATACTTTTGAGACATAATAACATAAAACACAGTACGGCGAATGAAAGTAATGTGGTAATGCCGATACATTTTTATTTATTTTATTTTTTGACAATTGTGCAAATCATGCAGAGTCCTCCAGCAATTTTGAGCAGTTTGAAAGGACTAACAGAGCAATAGTCGGTACAGTGACCATTGTGCAAATGGCGCAGATACTTCTCAAGCACATCAGTGGCCAGTATTGGTCAACAACAGTTATGCAACTAGTGCAGAGTGGCGAGACTACTACAGTGAGTGCACGAATAATGTATAATTGCCCCGACAGAGTGACAATAATCTCAAGACAAAATTGGCAGCATGTTACAATGAATTGTAAGTTAACTGTTTAAGACGTTAATGGCAAGTGTGAAGAAGCTGTTGGAATGTGTGCTAGTTTTAGTTTGCATTGTTTGATAGCGCCTACCCGAGGGAAGGAGCTGGAAGAGGTGGTGACCAGGACGTGGAGGCTCCAAGAGGAATTTGCATGCTCTTGTCTTAGTTCTGGCAGCGTGCAAGTCCCCATGGATAGGCAGGGGCGTACAGACAATTTTTTTCAGCAGTTTTGATTGTCCGTTGCGGTCCTTTTTTGTGGCAGCACCAAACCAGACTGTAATGGATGAACACAGGACTGATTCGTTGTAGCCGTAGCCCAAACCCCGCTCCCCCCATGTAATCTGGTGTGAGCTGCATTCGTTGCACTCTGAACAGCAATACATTACATGCAGATGTGCATTTGTTTCCCGTGTCAGCATTAATAGTGACCATACCAGACAATAAGTACTGTATATAACATACTGGGCTTCTGTGTTTGTGTTGTTCGAAGGCTTATCATAACCATAACATCTGTGCTAATTTCTGTTAGTATGTCGCACACTTTTCACATACAGTATGTTAACTTTAAGGTAGCTGACGTTCATCCTTTGTTTGTTTTACATGTCAGTTTTACAAACCACAACTGGATTGTCAAACAGCTTGAAGCAAACACGTTTTGCCTCTCTTTTGGAGAATAATTCGCTATCTGTCCAACTGCACACAGCCCTTCTGAAAAACATAGTACTAAATAGACAGAGCTACTTTAAAGGCAGGGTACCACTGTACATCTCAAGACCTGCGATGTGACTGTTGCTCACGTGTACAATGCGATGACGATGCTCAAATGATAAATCGTGCAGTTCTACTTCGGTACAAGTTGAACATAATTGTGTACTCACTCATAACTTAGCTTTACGAATGCATGAAGCAGGCAATGATGAACTTGCAGAAGCAGATTACTTTTTGCATCTGGGAGGTGAGTCACGTTGCAATAAGATCAAACAGCTCATTTTCTATTGTACCTACTGTTCTTATTCTTTTATTATTGAGGTTGACTTATTGTTGCTTTAGCCAGACAAATTTGGTCAAATTTCGGTAGGACTTCAGGGGCATTAGATTTTCAGAGGGTCGTATTTGTTCTCTCAGGCTGGATTTATACTCCACGGGTCCAGTGACACAATTCAGATCCCCCTCAGCTGCCCTCTCAGATATGGGTCATAAAATCATTGGAATCAGGCCTCTTTCAAATCTGGTTAAAAATCAGACTAATCAGATATCTGTCAGTGTGACTGTGGCATAAATTACAGTACATATTTGGAAAGACCCACTCAATGACAGCCTGACCAGAGAAACAGACAGATCGTTGATATATGCGCGTCTATAGAAATGATGCACTCATGATAAATAAAAAGAAAAAGTAAATTAAAACTTAGAAGAACACCCCAATAAAGATTCTGTAGACATGCAATTATGCAGTCAATACCCCCCACCCCACGTCAATAACTTAATTGAACAGTGCGGGTTATTAGAAGCTTTATAGCTAATGCTAATCTGCAGAACTCCTTAACTTTTGGCTTTGACATGGTAGTGCTTATGTGTGGTCTAGCGAACGGACTGCACTCCGTCATTTGAAAAAGTCCGATCATAGCCTAGCCTAGCTGCCAAGTCATGGGCAGAAAAACATGTTATGGGTGTGTTATAATGTAATAATCACTGTAAAATTATGTCAAATTCAGAACGGATTAGTTACAGACACATTTTTGGAAATAGGCAGCTATTTACCCGTTTCTTTTAATTATTTATTATGTTAACTATTTGTATACAAGTAATTAAAAATTTCAATGTTTCCATTTTTAGTTACATGTGGGTTGTTTCATGTATTCAGTAAATGGATATTTAGCATAGTGATATCAAATATGGGTCAATTGAAAAATCTACTGCAAATAGAATTAGGCACAATTTCTATCATCATTTATCATCAATGAGGAAACATGCCATTTACGTTTGATTTATCACGTTCTGCTAACTGAAGGATAAAGTCTCCTTTTTTATTGCAGAAACATACGTGCTTCATTCACTGCGTCCATCCACAGGCATTTTGTGTGTGCACAACACAGGTCACAATTTTCTTTGGAACATTCTGTTTATAAGAGTACTTGAGGTCAAAATGTTAGATGTTACTCTTTTCTATTTTATTCTATTCTCAGAGTTACGCCCAGGCCTGTCACGATAACACGTTTTTTACAACCCCAATTCCAAAGAAGTTGGAAACATAAATAAAAACAGAATACAATGATTTGCAAATCATGTTCAACCTATATTTAATTTAATACACTACAAAGATATTTAATGTTTCATACACTACAAAGATATTTAATGTTCAAACTGATCAACTTCATTGTTTTTAGCAAATAATCATTAACTTGGAATTTTATGGCTGCAACACGTTCCAAAATAGCTGGGACAAAATCTATCATGATAAACGATAGTATCGTTGTTTTTTTTTATGCCATTGATGTAATGATATTGGTGCGTAACAATTAAAGTACATTCTTTTGAAGAATATTTAACTTTAAATTCTTAAGATTATTGCACATCGACATTGAAATGTAGAACAATGAATAAAATATCCATCCATCCATCCATCCATCCATTTTCTTTTACTGCTTATCCTCCTGACGGGTCGCGGGGTGCTGGAGCCTATCCCAGCTATCTTCGGGCGGGAGGCGGAGTACACCCTGAACCGATCGCCAACCTATCGCAGGCCACATAGAAACAAACAACCATTTGCACTCACATTCACACCTATGGGCAATTGAGAGTTTTCAATCAACCTACCACGCATGTTTTTGGGATATGGGAGGAAACCGGAGTGCCCGGAGAAAACCCACCCAGGCACGGGGAGAACATGCAAACTCCACACGGGCGGGGCCGGGATTTGAACCCCGGTCCCCAGAACTGTGAGGCAGATGTGCTAATCAGTCTTTCACCGTGCTGGCTGAATACAATATCTTCAATAAAAATTATAAATAAAACAGACTCAGGCTCTATTCACATAATTTCCATTTATACAAAAATGACCATGTATGTAAAATAAGGCTCTCAAATCATGAAAAATAAGGCTCTCCCTTCAGCTGCAGGACTGTGTGGGCATGTATGCTGAAGGCGCTGGAGACGAGCCCTTCACTTGTCAATCAAATACGCTCGCTGTAGTCAACTACCAGCTGAATAACGTGTGCCAGCCTAGCGGCAGTTATGGTTAATAAATAGTTAACTTTCCTGTGTGTGTGTGTGTGTGTGTGTGTAGGGGGGGCGGGGGGAACTAACACACACAAAAAACGTTTAAAACGTTGCCACGGTCGAGCAAGCTGTTTAGCTCCTTAGCTTGCTAGGATGTAATAAACAGTTAACTTTCCCTTCAGTGTCTCTGTTGTGTGCATCTAAAAGCGCCGCCTGGAGCGAGGCTATGGAGTGCTGGACGGAGCCAACACTAGTCCACAAGCCTACTCGTGCCTCATATGTACTAAACTAGTCGCGAGTAGCAGGCCATTTTGCAGTGGGACCATCCAACTCACCATCATCTTGCTGTGTGAGTCGTGCGCCGGGTTACCACATCAATGATAATTTATCGAGTCCAGAAAAACTACCGTGTCCATTTATCGAATGAGTATTAATTATCGTGACAGAAGTAGTATTAAAGCCATAACAGGTATTGTTTGGCTTTTTCGTTGACTTTTTGGGCTTTTTTACAATACTTTGCCAAACTGATGGGTTTCCATCAATATGGATGTCATGGATCACGTTGTACGAGATTTCCAGTTACCAGAACAGGTTAGGAACTTTAGAATATCACTTGATACATGCAGATAATGGTTTTATACTGTCAGTGGACATTGGAATGGATCATTTTTACAGTATTTCTACATGTATGCATGTTGATTGACATCCTGGAACAGATTATGTTCAATTTCAGAGGTTGTATTGTAGCCAACTGTATGCATAAACTAAAAATGTTATTGTAACTGTTTATACACAAATACTTGATTGTTTTGTTTCCTTGCCTGATTCAGTTTTTATGTTGTCCTGGTCGGAGCACTTTTATTTTTTATTTTGGAGAAGATGCGGCACGGTGGCCGACTGGTTAGAGCGTCAGCCTCACAGTTCTGAGGACCCGGGTTCAATCCCCGGCCCCGACTGTGTGGAGTTTGCATATTCTCCCCGTGCCTGCATGGGTTTTCTCCGGGAACTCCGGTTTCCTCCCACATCCCAAAAACATGCATAAATTGGAGACTCTAAATTGCCCGTAGGTGTGACTGTGAGTGCGAATGGTTGTCTGTTTGTATGTGCCCTGTGATTGGCTGGCAACCAGTTCAGGGTGTACCCCGCCTCCTGCCCGATGACAGCTGGGATAGGCTCCAGCACGCCCGCGACCCTAGTGAGGATAAGCGGCTCAGAAAATGGATGGATGGATGGATTTTGGAGAAGATTAAAAACATTCTTTAAACAAATTTCTTAGGCTAATAAAGTTCACTTTTAGTGTTTGGATGGATATTTGTTTTAGTTGCATCAAGTAAATCATTTAATGCCAAACAGTGAATTCTTAAATTGCACATGTGATGATCATGTTTCCTGTTTGTTGTGTTAGTGTCATTATTTAGTTGTGTATTTGTGATGGTCTTTGTGAAAGTCAAAGGCAAATTTGTGGACAATAAGCTTACATTCTTAGTGTGTGTGCACTTGTGTACGTGTGTCCGCCTGAATGTCTGAGTGTGCGTGACTGCTCTTTCCGTCAAGGATAAGTGTATGAGGCAATGAAAGCAGATTTTTGTTGAGGATAAAGATAGCTGGCTGAGAGATGGCTGATTACTTGCACTGAATGCTGAGACACCCACTTGCTTTCATCTCTGTTACAAACTCCCAGTTTCAGGGCTTTTTATTCCATGGCTGCCTGCAGCTGCTGGCCTCTTACCGAGACAACCGTAATTGGCCGTAGCCATGTTGCACAAGATGTGTGAGTACTGTAATATTGTCACAGTCTTTTGGCAATATTATTCCTAGCCAATTACAGTGTGAATAGTTTATAACAAAAACAACAAGAACCAAACTCTAATGTAATCATATGGAACTCAGTCCATTGTTAAAAGGCCATACATAACCTTGTGTCTGTGTCGTGTTCCTATTTGTGGATGGGGGGATACTCGTTGAGGACAAGAAACAACTAACCAAGAGAACAAGATGAGAGAGGAAAGAAAATGACAGGAAAGGATGTGCGAAATGAGCAAGGCCGTGCTACTGATGAGTTGTACGGGGGGATGCTATTATAGTGTCTAAACACCTGTAAGAACCTGTGAGTTGATATCTTAATATAACCTGTGTTATTGTTAGTTGTCCCAGCATTAGCAGTTCAAGCCTATAGTGTGTTTCTGGAGCTTATTAGTGAATGAACCACCCCAACCCCCACCCAGCGCGCCCCACCACCACCACCCCACCACACCTTTAGACCATGGGGGTCCCAGCCACCATCAGGGTCCAACGCCACCATAAGGGTCCAACGCAGGAGCCAGAAATGTAAAGACCCACCACCCACCCTATTAATATGGTTACCAGGTCCCCGCCTGGCAACCATTTACTGCTCGTATCTCAAGTTTGTGCTTGCAAGTCAAAGCAAGAAATTGTCTGATGGATTGTATCTCAAAATTGATATTGGTGAATTTTTGTAATTTGGGCCACTTTTATATCAGTGTACTACGGACTTGTGAAAATGACCAAGAATGAAAATGAGAAAAGTCCTTTAAATGCTGTGAAAATGATTAGTTAGAGATTCAAAATGATCTTGCTGTGTGATTTGAAATAATATAATAAACCTGTAAGAAGTAGGAAATAAACCTTTCACGATCGAAGAGGACTCCTCCTGTTGTTGTGGGAAGTGCTCTGATATCATTAGTGTGACTATGCCTGAAGTGCATTAGTTAGAGAGGCGGTAAAGCAACCACAAAGGAGGGGAATGAGGCCGTTTCATAATTTATCTCCACTGTATCAGAATCAGAATCATCTTTATTTGCCAAGTATGTCCACAAAACACACAAGGAATTTGTCTCCGGTAGTTGGAGCTGCTCGAGTACGACAACAGACAGTCAATTGACAGAGAACACTTTTGACACATAAAGACATTGACAAAAACAGTCCCTGAGCAATAAAGGGTTGCTAGTTATCTGGTAATGCCGGTACAATTTTTATTTTTATTTTTTTTTTTTTGTGACAATTGTGCAAAAAGATGCAGAGTCCTCTAGCACTTAGAGAGAGCAGTTTGAATGACTAATATAGCAATAGTCCGGTGCAATGACCATTGTGCAAAGGGCGCCGAGACTTCAAGGAATGTATGCAGTTTAAAGTGACTAGTAGTGCGATAATCTGCAACAATGTTGAATGTGCAAATTTTGCAGATACTCCTCAATCAGTGTGCAAAAAATAATCTAATCCACACAGGAGAATGGCTGTTGAGGAACTCTATTTAAAGGAGACTTTAAAAATAATTCATATAGGCTATAGAGAAGCAGTTAATGATGCCTTATGGGCAGAGATGAGTAGGAACGCGGTACACAATCATTACTTGTCGCGTTAGCTACCGCTAAGAAAACAATTCTATTAAACTGGAAAAACAAACAAGCTATTAACATCAATCAGTGGCTAAATCTCATCATAGACTATATTGCATTATAAAAAATATCAGCAGAACGAAAAAAATCAATTACAGATATACGTAGATAGCTGGTCACCTTTCCTCATCATGCTAAATCTAGACTCTTGCTTCCTTTGCCTGAGTAGGGTGCCATTTGACAATAGCAAGACCATTTTCACAAGTGTGAAAGTAAACAATGGAATTCTGTATTCTTTGTTGTCGAGGTTGTTGTTGTTTTATTATTATTATATTTATTTTTTTTTCTTTTTCTTTTCAAACATTTTAGATCGGTTTGCATGTGAAAGGACACGTGCATGGTGTGGGGATCTTCTCCTCTTGTCCCTCTGTTTGCTGTTCCGGAGTCTGTGGCGGCGGGACTTTTTTCACTCCTTCCTGATCTCGGGGGTGGGGGAGAACCACTGGGGCGACCTCCTGGGGAGTATTGGTGGTGTGATGGTGACTCGCCCATGTTCCGCCTGGGTCCCCCGCTCTGGCCGAGGGGGTGGATTGGGTCCCTGCAGCCCCCACTTAGTGGACCGCCCTGGGTCCCTTGGTGTGGGATGTGTCCCGTTCACTGGGCTGCTCTCGGGTGGACCTCTGGGCCCGATCCCGCCCCTCAATTGATTGGGTGGGGTCCACAGCCTTCGCGGTGCGGCCACAGCAATTACAGGACACTTCTGTCAGTCTTTGTGCATGTAAAACGGTGCCAATTCACTTGCATGTATCCGCAGGCACACGCCCCTGGGACTCTTTCACTGGATGTGGGGTCACGCACTCACTGCGACAAATAACTCATGAATATGCAAATCACTTGTGTTTCCCCTCCCTTATACTCTCGTCCTGTAGACTTTTATAATTTACATAATTAATCCCACCACACTTGTACAGCCAGGTTCACAACCCTTGTCCTGCATGGTTCTTCTCCTGTCCTTGTCCTGTTCTATCTTGTCCTGTACTTCCCTCACAGGGTGTAGCATTGCAGCCCCATGCAACACTCATATTTAGTGTTTCATTGTTGTAGACCTCTCTCATCCTGTTTACAATTAGTGCTGTCTTTTGTCTTTGTTTCTCTCTCGCCTCTAGAAACCTCAAGAAATGATACAGATTTTCCATTCTGCATGACCTAACAGCCAAATAGGACAAAAAAAAAAAAAAAAAAACCAACGCGGTGCATTTACTAAGTTACACTTAAGTAACATTTTGGATATACTGTACTTGTCAGAGTAGTTTTATTGCATCATATTTTTTACTTTTGTGTATTTATGTTAAGAAGCAGTGGTACCTTTACCCCCCTACAATGATCTACATGCCGCTTGCTACTTTTATTATCAATGACAGTATTACGTGTGCAAT
The DNA here is from genome assembly GCF_024500385.1 of Phyllopteryx taeniolatus. Taxonomy (NCBI): domain Eukaryota; kingdom Metazoa; phylum Chordata; class Actinopteri; order Syngnathiformes; family Syngnathidae; genus Phyllopteryx; species Phyllopteryx taeniolatus. The sequence goes on from NC_084512.1 coordinate 6,577,186, forward strand.
CTGTTTTTAGACTTTGCAATTTCTGCATTGGGCGCTATTTGCACCAATTAGTGATGTTACGAGATGTGCTCAGTCTTCAAGGCGTGTCGAGCAATGCAGGGGGCGTTTCCGCAAAATGCATATCGAATAGAGAGCGACCGATTATCGGCCGGCCCGATTATCGGCCGGCCCGATTATCGGCACCGGTATTTGGAATTTTTACATATATCGGTATTTTTTTTAATCTGACGTGCTGCTATCAAGAAATGAATTTAAAACTGAGTTATTTCGGCTCAGAAGCAGCCATGCTGCTTTTACTACACCTCATTGTTACACCCACGGCGCCATGTGATTGGTTAAGCAGCCACAGCACGAGTAAGGGGCAGAGCCCATTTGAAGCGGAAGCTCTCCTCACAAACACACGCCAGAGAGAGAAAAAGTATGTGTTTACATGAAAGTCACATGAAAAACTCCACAGCTCACGACTAGCACAATAACGTAACGTTAAGGGCAGAGTACACACAAGCAGCAGCTCTGCTAGCTCGGAGTACCTCCGATATGTCTGTGAATCACCTGAAATATTGCTGTTGAAGACATCGATGTGGAAACAGTCAGTGATTGTAGAAGCCTGTGTGTGTGATTGTGAGAAAGTAAGAAATTCAATTCAGTCTTGTTTTGTTGCAGAGAAGTACACTGAAATGAAGGCTGATGAGTTTTTAGCGTAACATTAGCACGCTCTAAATGCTGAGCAGACTCAATCGGAGCATGTGTGTTATGTTGAGAATAGTATGAGTTTGCATGAAAGACATTAAAAACTCACGACTACTAACGTTGCTTCGAGCTTACTGATCCAATGATCTGAAAATTGAAGTGAAGATGAGATTCTATGGGCTATTTAATGTTTAACAGTTGGTTCAATCTCTCGCAACAAGGCTGCTGATAATATTCATATAGAAATAGTGATAGTAGTAAGAAGTATGTGTGAGAGAGTAAAATGCAGTGATTCAGTGATTTATTTTAACATTTTAAACACTGAGCTCATTAAAGCCTAAAGGCTGTTTGTGTTCTGTCAGGAGTTATTGCACTCATAGCAACTATTATGCTTTTTATGTAGCTCTTGTCATATTAATCATTTATAATGTAGCAGCATAGTTTAAAATTACAGGGTCTCTGCTATTGCATGGTAAAATATAAAATTTAATAATGAAATCAACTTTAGGCTACTCAAATGCTGTAATAAATTAAGCATGATGAGCTGAGCATATGTCAGCATGTGGCCACCTTTAATACTTTCTCTCTTTTTTTTCAAACCCTTGTTGCACATGAATGGACCTAACTTTAAAAGCGCAGTCTGGCAGTATTTCAATCAGCCAACAACACCAAAACATGCAATGATTAAGTCAGCATGGGAGCAACAAGATATTTGTAGTTTGTTTGGTTAAATTAACATGCTTAAGGCATTGAAATGAAGTTAAGTGTTTGTATTAGTAAATTTTTACGCTAATTTTTACACTTTTACTGCAAATGAATATCTGTTATCGGCCTTATTAACTAATAATAATCTGTATCGGTATCGGAAAAACCCATATCGGTCGATCTCTAGTATCGAGGCTTGCTTCATTTAGGGGTGGACCCGGAAGTGATGACGTCCGAAGCCTCCCTGCCCGGCTCTACCACGTGACCAATTCGGGAAGCGCTTCAGGGTTTGCTGCGAGGTTTGACAACAATCAAAACCCCTCATGCAGGTTCCATTCAAAAGGTGTGTGTGTTTTTTTATATAGAGTTGAGGTCAGCTCAGTTTGGATAAAGACTGTGTAGTTTGTATAGGCTAATAGAGTTTGGAGAGTGTTGACAGCAGAATTTGGACATAGCTTGAACAGTAGAGATAGCGAGCTTCCATTTCCATGTCACTCCTCGGAATCCTTGGAAAGAGGCTGCTACCCGCTAACCCAGCACCCTTGTCTAATGGCCCAGCTGTCGGTGCATTCGACTCAACCTGGGTTATGGTGGTCGCCTGAGTTCCAACCCCAAGCAGCACTGCACAAGGAACTATCATTGAGGCTTATCAATTATCTTTGTTTATCAAAAGCAGAATTTTCCACCGTTTCTGATTTTATTGATGGGGAAAGTATTTATTGTGTTCACAGAAAGTAAGGTAAAATAAAACCTCACTGGGAGAGGAGAAATTATTGTACCCCAATTTAAAAAATCTTGCTCTTGAATGAATCACTTAACACAAAAATCATGACAAACTGTTATTTCTAAATAAGCACTTTCAAAATCCTCTGCCCTCTTAAGCCCATGCCATTTTCCCAAAGTGACAGAAAAACATTAGACCACCTGCCATACCTATGTTGATGAACATTTTAAGCACACAGAATCCGGTCAAAAATAATATATTTTACACTTTATGTTGGGAAATTACTTGGTCAAACATTGTTTTGTAATAGATAGTCATTCACAAGAGCCATTACTTGACCCAATGGCTGAAGTGTTATGTTGCTTCATGAAGCTTCATCTCACCATCACGAGCACCAATCCAATGCAACCACTAGTGTCATTTGAATTTGAATCCAGTTCACCAATAAATCGGCACAAGGCAGCCACATGAACACACACAAGCCTTCGTGAGCCAATCAAAGGGACTCATAATGTGGCGAAAAAAATCAGCCGTGCGACACATTACAGACCGTTAATAACAACTGCTTTGTCGTACAGCGTAGTCTTAAATTGTTACTGCCCAAACTTGGATATTTCAGCTCACACTTGAGAAAACACCTTGCGGTAAGTTGCAGATGCTCGTCTTTTTTCTCTCTTCTCAATTTGGCGTCACGTTGCATCTTGCAACTGGTGTCTTCCCGCTCCTCAACCAAATAGCTTCACTTTCGTGGCCAGCCTTGTTCCTGTTTTTGCAATCGCTACCTTCTGTGCCTATTGTGCTGTTTAACAAGTAGAAACAAAATAGTATAAAAGCATTTCTTGGTGCTGAATTTTCCTTAATATTTTATTCATCATTTGTTATTTTATAAATATTTTTTCATTGATTTTATTTAGTTATTTTTATTTTAGTTGACGACGCTGATTTAAGTTACTCAACATTTACTCAGTGCTTGTAGTTTTTTCATTGACTACTTTCTTACTTAGTCATATTTGGTAAAGTAGCAGGACTCCTACTTGAGAACAATATTTGGCTACCCATCTCTGCTTATGGGGGCTTTTACTGTGTCTCTTCAGTCCAAACTCACAATGTTGCTCCTGCTGATGACAGCCGAAAAGCTATACTGAAATACAGGAGCTCTTCCTGATGCAAAATTTAATATTTATTCATATATATATTTTTTAATGTATTTAGGGAGGATATGATTAGGACAAACAGTCAATTGAGATGGTTTGGTCAGAGAAATTTCTGGATTCTTTACCATCTGGTATCTTGACTTTTCCCCCTGTTCATTAAGAGGAGCAACTGCCCATTACAATGCACAACAAATTGAAGTCTACTGTGCTTACTTTCCAGAGAAATATATTGCTTCTTTCAGGCTATCCTCAGTCCAGTCCCACTATTTCAGTTGCAGAACTGAAAAAAAGAAGAGAAGCAGCATTGCTGCTAATTCCTGAAGGAGAACCTGAATTGAACTGTAGGTGTATTTTGGTGACTGGTAGACTGATAGATTGGTCTCAGCGCAGTCTATCAAAAGGCACAGATAGAGACAGAAAAACATTCACACTCACACCGTCGCTGTGAGGGAAGGGAACGCATACTGCCTCCACAGAAGTCAGGTGTATGATCTGACGGGGGCAGGTTTCATTTCAATCTGATCTGCTTTGTCATAATTTGCCGATCATTGATCGGCGCCGCAAAAGACATTTACTCCACGTCGCCGTCGTGCACAGTATATTCGAATACAAAAGCTAGTTTATGTTTAGCCTTGTCGCATGTCTTTTGACGTAGTGCTGTAAATATCTGACCACCAAATAAAGTTATTTTAAAAAACATGTCGGCGGTGTGGGACAGACAACAAGTAATGCCGGATCAGACTACAAGACAAATTTGGTCTTTCACGATTGCACTATGTCAGACTACTGCAATAAAATCTTGTATTCCGATACCACCGCATCTCGTTTTTTACGATCACTGGGCTTCATCTTGTCAACTCAAACGCGACTGGATACACTCGTTACCATGGAGACGACAACACTAATGGATCGGGGCGTGTGTTTATAAGAACAAAATGGGGGGGAAACGTGTGTTGGTGGTCACCGGTGCTCGAGAGATTACAGCTCACAGTGCATGTCAGAATCAGAATCATCAGAATCAGAATCATCTTTATTTGCCAAGTTTGTCCAAAAAACACACAAGGAATTTGTCTCTAGTTGGAGCCGCTCTAGAATGACAACAGACAGTCAATTGACAGAACACTTTTGAGACATAAAGACATTGGCAAAAAAAGAGTCACTGAGCAATAAAGGGTTCTAGTTATCTGGTAATGGAGCAAATGAGAATCATGAGGTCAAAGGAACTGTCTGAAGAGCTTAGAGACAGAACTGAGGCAAGGCACAGGTCTGGCCAAGGTTACAAAAACATTTCTGCTGCACTTAATGTTCCTAAGAGCACAGTGACCTCCATATTCCTTAAATGGAAGACGTTTGGGACGACCAGAACCCTTCCTAGAGCTGGCCCTCCGGCCAAACTGAGCAATTGGGGGAGAAGAGAATTGGTGAGAGAGGTAAAGAAGCACCCAAATATCACTGTGGCTGAGCTCCAGAGATACAGTCGGGAGATGGGAGAAAGTTCTAGAAAGTCAACCATCACTGCAGCCCTCCACCAGTCGGGGCTTGATGGCAGAGTGGCCCGACGGAAGCCTCTCCTCAGTGCAAGACACATGAAAGCCTGCATGGAGTTTGCTAAAAAAAAACACCTGAAGATGGTGAGAAATAAGATTCTCTTGTCTGATGAGACCAAGATAGAAATTGTTGGCCTTACTTCTAAGTGGCATGTGTGGAGAAAACCAGGCACTGCTCATCACCTGTCCAATACAGTCCCAACAGTGAAGCATGGTGGTTGGCAGCATCATGCTGTGGGGGTGTTTTTCATCTGCAGGGACAGGATGACTGGTTGCAATCAAAGAAAAGATAAATGCGGCCAAGTACAGGGATATCTTGGACGAAAACCTTTTCCAGAGTGCACAGGACCTCAGACTTGGCCGAAGGTTCACCTTCCAACAAGACAATGACCCTAAGCACGCAGCTAAAATAACAAAGGAGTGGCTTCAGAACATCTTCGTGTCTGTTCTTGAATGGCCCAGCCAGATCCCTGACTTAAAGCCAATTGAGCATCTCTGGAGAGACCTGAAAATAGCTGTCCACCAACGTTCACCATCCAACCTGACAGAACTGGAGTGGATTGCAAGGAGAAATGGCAGAGGATCTCTAAATCCAGGTGTAAAAAACTTGTTGCATCATTCCCCAAAAGACTCATGGCTGTATTAGCTCAAAAGGGTGCTTCTACTAAATACTGAGCAAAGGGTCTGAATACTTATAGCTGTGTGATATTTCAGTTTTTCTTTTTTCATAAATATTTTTTTCTGTCAATATGGAGTGCTGTGTGTACACTAATGAGGAAAACAATGAATTTAAATTATTTTAGCAAATGGCTGCAATATGACAAAGAGTGAAAAAATTGAAGGGGGTCTGAATACTTTCCGTACCCACTGTATAGACAAATAACCATTCACATTCACACCTAGAGGCAGTTATTTAATTTTCAATTCTCATTTAATGCCTGCCTTTTTTCAGAAATTGGGAGAGCTGGGTGCCAGCCATTTTTGAGAATTTTGAATGATTTTTGGAGGCCTACAGAAAATTGTTATATAGCTATAGAAACATGGAACCTACCAAAAGAAAGATTTGACCTTCTTCTTTCATCAGGGGGAAAAAAAGTACCTTTCTAACTTTTACCGTTCTTTAGTAAACAGCAGTGATACATAGGTACGTTTCTTGAAAATACCTGTCTCCAAGAAAAAAACGGAGAGCTTTTTTTGAAACAATCCATTTCAAGCAGAACTTTCACTCTGACGCAATTATTTATTTTATCTTTTTTTTTTGCTTTTATGACAGCTCAAATATCTAAACAATGCTTTCCTACGATATAACAACATAAACAACAAAAAAAGGGTATTTTGCTTGCAAAATAGCAGTTTATTTTCAAGTATAACACACATTTTCAAATTGATGATGCATGAACGTTGAAACATGTAGAGCTGTGTGCGTGTGTGCGTGCATGTGTGTGTGTGTGTGTGTGTGTGTGTGTGCATTTGGGAGGGACTTTTGTGGGTTCCCAGTCAACAGACAACCAGCCATGCACAGCCTCACCGCTGCTAAAAAAAAACAAAAAAAAACAATGAGCATAAAAATGAAACAGGCGTGGGACTGCATGTGCTGCTGGTTTCACCAACTGCAATTTATAGAAATATGTACAATTACCACAAAATATTATTTTGCTACAGTGCAATGAGTAAAGGTAAATGCCTTTCTACATTACACACATAACATTGTCAGAAAATTATATTTTTGTGCACTACTGTCCATAAATAAAAGAACAATATAAAAAAAAAAAAATCTATCGATGCTCCACATTTTTGTCTACAGGGTGCATGATTTGTAAACGTGTAGTATTGTAGGACAAACTGTATGCTTAGTTGTGCACGTTGCATGATTATAATGGTAAAACGGAGTAATCGCTCAGGCTATAGACGTAAGATTTAAAGTTAGCAAGTTCCTACCTCTTCCGTGACTTTCTGAGAGCTCAGGGGAGGGATGCCCTGCTACTCCCAGATAAGGATGCCTCCGGATCAGGCTCATTGTAATCAGAGTCTGAATGTCCGATGGCAGTCCACGTTTCAGGGGAAGTGGATCAGGATATGGTGGCTAACCAGTGGTCCCCCGTGCTGCCATAATCTTAATAATAATAATTCATTTTTAGGTGTCTTTCAAGCCACGCAATGTCATCGTACAAACATAGTTATACAAAATCAAACAATACAATAAGAATAACAAAACATAAAACATCAATTAAAATTGCAAATGATATGCAAAATGTTAATGTGAACAGGCAGTCCAAAGTCTGTGTCTTGAGATTGGCTTTGAAGAGGTATTGAAGAGGGTTAATGAGTCTGTTTTGGAGGTCAGGTGGTAGTGAGTTCCAAAGACGGGTGGCAGAACGGCTCGGTCCCCCATGGTGGAAAGTTGGGCAAAAAGGATGATGGGATGAATGGAGGATGAAGATCTGAGAGAATGGGAGGGTATGGCAACATGAAGGAGGTCGGGCCTGAGGCGAGGTTATTGATGGCCTTGAAGGTGCAGATCAGTATTTTATATTGGATGCAGTATTGGACAGGGAGATAGTGGAGTTGTTGCAAGGTGATATGGTGAGTAGATGGGGTCCTTGTGATCATACGGGCGGCAGAGTTCTGGACAAGCTGTAGTTTTTGTCGTGACTTGTGGAGGAGACCAAACAGGTGAGAGGTTGCAATAATCCAGGCGGGAAGTGACGAGGCTATGAACAACGACAGCAGCAGGGTGGGTGAGGGTTGGACGGAGGTGATTGATATTTCGTCAGTGAAAGTATGTAGACCGGGTGATGTTTAAGTGTGCTTGGAAGGAGTGTTCTTTCAAGGATGACACTGAGACTTAACCTGGGGGAGGTGGAAACAGAGGAATTATCAAGTGTAATGGAAAAATTGTCAAGCTGGGTTTATATGGACTTGATACCGATGAGTAGAGTAGGATTTCAGTCTGATCACTGTGGGGTTTTAGAAAGTTGGATGACAACCAGTGTTTGAGTTCAGAAATGCATTCATTAAGGGAAGAACGGTGGTGGGTTTGGTGGAGAGGTAGAGCTAGGTGCTATCCGCGTAACAGTAAAAGTGTACATTGAATTTACGGAAAATACTGCCAAGAGATTGAATGTAGGTGATAAAGAGTAGGGGGCCCAAGACAGTTCCAGGCATATATTATTAGTATTAGTGGTATTACAACGGAACACTTTGTCCAGGACTGAATCATCCACACGAACCCAAACGGTAAGGCTCTGTTTTTAGATCAAGAAACTTGATAAGCAGCGTTTGCTGTGCTGGCTGAGTTGAGCATGCGTCATGTGCATTGGATTAATTCTCAAGTATCCGCATTGCTTGCAGTAGATTTTGTATCAAATAAAGACCTCAAATAATTCCATGAATGAATTAGAAGAGAATTAATATGAACGCATCAAATTTTCGATAAAATATTTCATATTAAAGGGCAGTCAGAACTTGGATATACGTTAACAATTTAATGTTAAAACAACAGCGACAGCTTTATTTTTATATATATATTTTTTTTTTGGGGGGGAAGAAATTTGAAACATAAATTAATCTAAGGCTGGTGCTTAATGTTATAGAAATTACAAATGTGCATTATTTTTCTGTTACTACCTACAGTTACTTTCAATAGCATGTTTTCCCAAAAATGTAATCCTAAATCTAATTCATATGCTAATGAAAATTTGCTTAATACACCTTGGCCAGTGACAAATGTTGCAGTAATAATGAGTGCAGGAGTTTTGGAAGGAAATATAATAATATATAACAATATAATATTGTTAATGGTTAAATAAGTGAGAAGATGGCATTAAAGTATGGACATTTTTTCACTTGCAATGAAATAACAACATTGCTATTTCGTAGTGGCTGTCCTTATGAAGTGAGGTTGGAGGAAGGTGACTGTGCGCTTCACATCACTGCTAAAGGACAGTGGCCAGTCTGTGGCTCCACCCACCTCCATCCTTGTTCTTTGTTGAGCTTGCCCAGGGCGTTGATTTTGAGTTTACATTTGTGGAAGAAAAAAGATTATTTAATATAAACAGATTAAGCACTGCACTTCTACACAAAATGCAATAACAAGGTTGCTGTAAGACCCATGTTTACATGCTGTAAGCCAGTAATCACATTTGCCTCCTACCCTAACGATATTTCACTAACTCACAGCTTCAAATTTGATTATTTTAGATGCAGGCTTGCACAAGCACAACTAATAATCTTTTATTTGATCAAGTTGCCTATGAAAAGCTCCACTCTAAAGTCCTCTTTACATTGACCTGCTTCTGTTGAATCTCTTGTCCTCCATTCGAGAGGTTCCCTTTACCAGTTCAAGTACACAGCTCACTGCATCTCTACTAAATCAGACTCACGTAAGCCTCTGAAACCTGACTTAATAATTGTAAAGTCGATCCGTTGAGCTACCCATTGTGATAGAATGCAAATTTGTGTATTAGATGCCTGTTAAAAACGTTGCTTTATATACAGTATGTGTTTAAAGACACCACTTTGAGGCAAAGCCAAGTGGTGCATAATCGTAAGGATATTGGAATGTGAGCTTCCACCTAATTGAGAACTTGAAATGTTTTTCTGATGCTCATACTCAAATCCTGTGAGGAATATGATGAATGCAAGTTACATGTATCTGGGCCAGTACACATCTGCTTTGTTACAGAGCCTTTTTGAGGGCAGAACTAGCCCGCTGGTTGCAGTCATATGTACTTTAATCTAACCATCCTGTGGCCTGTTGAAGCATTACCTGCTGTTAGTTTATAGATTATATTTACTAGACTTTACTGATCGGCTTGATCGGTATCGGCCGATAATTAGCGTTTTATGCTGATTGGCTTTGTCATAATTTGCCGATCCGATCAATGACATCATTGATTGGGTCTGCAAAAGACAGTTTCTCCACGTCACCATCGTATACAGTATATTTGAATCCAAAAGCTAGTTTATTTTTAGCCTTGTTGCGCGTCTTGTGACGTAGTATTGTAAATATCTGACAACCAATAAAGTTATTTTAATAAAACGGCGGTTTGGGACAGGCAACACGTAATGCGTGGATCACACTACGACAAATTTGGTCTTTCACGATTGCACTATGTAAGACAACCCTAACCCTACTGCAATAAAATATTGTAATCCAATACCACCACATCCCATCTTTTACGATCACTGAGCTTTATCTTGTCAACTCAAACGCAACCGGATACACTTGTTATCATGGCGACGACAACAATGGATCGCAGTGTGTCTGTTATAAGAAAAAAATGGGGAAAAAATGTGTGCTGGTGGTCACCGATGCTCGTGAGAGGACTTTAATTCAAGGATTGCTTGAGGTATGTTCACGTACCTTTAATACGATACGGCTCGCAAGCAGGCAACCAAACGTTATGTAGCCTAGCAAGCTAGTGCTAGCACTAACGGTTGTACGTAAACATGCCAGCGTTCTGTCGAATCATGCGCTAAGGTTTTGGTGTGTGTGAAGTATTTGAATTACAGTAAGTTAGCAACATTATTTCCTTCATGTTGTAATGTTGGTTTGACCTGTCTGACCTGAATAGAGAATACTCTTGAAGATACTCAGTATACAGTACAAGTATATACAGTAAATGAACAAGTTATTTAAATAGACACATTGCTCCATCTTGTGATCGGATTGTGATCGATTATCGTTTTTTTAAACTCTGTGATCGCGCCCAAAAATCCTGATCGTGTAAAGACTAATATTTACAACTACACACATGAAATGGAAACGTGAAATAGAAATATTGTGGACGCCCGCACATTCATGATTTATCATTTGCAAGCTCACCTATTCACTGATATTTTTTTAAGTGTGTTTTGGAACATATCCTCCGTTACACGCTGACAATTTTGCATTTTGCGCATCAAAAACCCATTGAAAAGCAAAGCTGCAAATCAGTTTTACCACCGAGATGGGTTATGTGTGTGAGCGCGCACGTGAATCATTATCCACTAAAAGTACGAGTCCTGTCTTGGTGCTAGCCAATCAAAAGGAGAGTAGGGCAGGTTATCGTTTCATAAATACAATGGAGACAAAACTTTTTTTCTGGACTCCATAAATTTTCATTGTTGTGGTAACACCCGGCGCGCCGCTCATGACGCAGTGAGCGGCTATGGCTCTGTAGTTGCAAACAACTAAGACATTTTAGGGAAAGTTAACTATTTATTACACTTGTGAGCTAACTAGCTGGTGTGCTAAGGAGCTAAACAGCTCTCTCTGGCTCGCTCGATTGTAACAACATCGTTTAAAACAGAGGTCACTAACTTGTGGTCTGCGTCCGGAGCCAGAAGCAGTCCCAAACGGACCTACACCATAGCCAAATAAGAGAGGTTATGATTCAAGACAAACAGGGTGCTTCTATTTTAAGCGGCAAAACATATTTCAGGCTTTACGGGAGTGATAAACTGTCACCCTTGCATCCGATCAAATCTGTATTGCAGGTGGTAATTACTGAGACCAGACCAGACAGAGACCAGGGGGTGGGGGTGGGGAGGTTTGAGCTAACTGTTAACGTTACGTTGACAGTTAACGTTGACTACCCTACCTTTATTTAGTAAATGAGAGAACATTAAACAGTTGTGCTCATATGTTTGATTACCAGGGCAGAATTTGTAAGATGTGTACAATTCTTTAATATGCTCCAATATCATTATATCAGTGGCATAAAAATCATCTATACTATCGTTTATCTTGATTGTTTTTGGGAAACTATATTGTTCCCAAATATTTGCTATTGTGGCAGGCCTAAACACATTGAGAGAGCAAGAACAATTGATAACACAAATATTGTCCAACCAGTATAAAAGATGTAAGTAACAACTATAATAAATATCTGCAATACTGTATAGCAGGACCGTGAAGGATTACTGTATCTGTATTCCGTGATGGTAAATTGGAGTGACTCATTGTTCCAGGGCCGGGGCTCATTGTATCCATGACATTTACATCCAAGGACTCACATAGGTAGTCTCAAGTGTAAAATTATCTATATGATGTGATTTATTCCCCCCGCCCCCCTTTGTGCCATTATTACATTTTGTCAGGCAGAAGGTATAAGACATGTTGTGGATTATAAATGCAGACACAATGATCATATAACCACATGGTATTCTGCCCTCATGGGTTGACAGCACTGGAAATTAGTTACTCTCACAGACCATTCATGTGGATCTCTTCATTTTGGTCCAATTATCACTCGAGATCCATTGCTGAAACTGTAGCACCCCTACGATAATTAGCTCTGTAGTGCTGATGATTATTTATGAGTGCTCTTTTAAGGAGCCCAGTAACTACACAACAGTGGTGTTTACAGGACAAAAAAGATAATCGCTGTTTAGTCATAATAGTGGTTTAAGGGAACAGAATAATCACTCTAACTGCCCCCACGTGACCCCCCCCCCCCCCCCCCCCCCCCCCTTGTCGCTGCCCTGGTATCTAATGGGAATGGTTGTTTTTTGGTAGAGTAAATTGATGCAAAAATGTCTGGTTAAGGAAACACCACCACAACACCATCATCTTTAATGAACATACATTGCCAGGTGGAAGTGTGTTAAGATTTTCCAGCATTTTAAGACTTGATTTTTCTCGTTAAATTTCAGTCTTGTACTGTAGAAGAAGCACCTCCGAGAGGAACCAGGATCTGCCTTTCAATGAAGGCTGCTCCTAATGTAAAATACTTCAAGCCACGATATCCCTCATCACCACCCGAAGCATGTGCAGCTGAGTATTCTCGGGATTCAGGATACATTGAAGATTAAAGATCAGTGGAAGGTCATAGTGCTCATTTTTTGAGCCCTTTAATGGCATCTCTAAAGTGGCAGGAAAATGCCTGCAGAAAATTGAATTTCAAAGTTAAAATGTTAGTGATACTGTAGAAACTGTTAACGTTATCCAGGGCTATTTATACCTGCATAGAGTGAGTTTATAACATGGACTCAGTATAAAAGTGCCAATTTCATTTGAAAAAAACACCTTGATTTTGTCATAGGAGTGTCCAGAAAAGGCCCCTCTGACAGCTACTTCAGTTTTGTGTCCGCTTTGTCCATATTTGGCTAAGACCGCCCCCTTTCCTCTGATTGGTTGCCTCTGTGGAGAAGCTCTACTTGTGAAAGCACACGTTTGTTATGTTGACAGCGCGGGAGAGGAGAGGTAGACAGAGATCTTCGCTAGTGACATACTGTAGATAAGTTCAAGAAATTCGAAAGACCTGATTTCAGGCCTCTCGGCAGAAAAACGTCTGGAAGTCAGGAATGTGTGGATGATTTTAATTCATATTTCACGTTTACCGAGGCATTATAGAGACAATATTACATCCCAAATAAATAATAAATAAATAAAATATGGCGCCTTTAAATTAATGGATTGTCTACACCATGCTATTAAATATGGCTTGGTAGTGCAATAAAATATTAAGTTATCACTAAGAAAAAATAGCTGCAGCATTTTATCTTGTTTGTGTTATGATCCTTGTGGCTACTCATGACACTCACACACCAGTGTGGGTGTCTGCTGAAAAAATTTAAAATAATGCCTTGAAAACTTCTGTTACATGGCTTTATTCTTACAAGGCCATGTGTTTCTGCTTTGGTTTTATGCAGCAATGGGCTGATAAGGCAGTTAATAGCATTGGATTAGAAAGCGCATTCCCAAACGGCAGAACAGGAAGGTGTTAATTCCAGGAGGGATTTTGATCACCTTCCACAGGACTCATCTATACAGTTAGTTTGCATTCAAGTCATATAATGGCTGGCTCACAATCTCCTCTGCATTAACAATTCTGATCTGATTTTGGCCATTTTCACGCAGCATTACTGGCAAATTGCCATATCGGAGACATAACAATCGAGCTAAGATTTATTCGCCTGTCCCTTTCGGAGAAGACCCACTGAAGCGGCTTATTGCTGAGAATCTGTGCGCTTCCACACAGCAGAGACGGACTCTATCTATAAAAAAGTCGTTCAATTCCAAGTGTTATGTATAAATATGTGTGTGTGTATTTATTCAGTGCTGTGAAAAAATATGTATTTGCATAGTTTCCCCACTTTAATATTTAAGATGGTCAAATAAATGCAAATTTAAAACAAAGATAACCCAAGGAAACATAAAATGCAGTTTTAAAATGTTGATTTTATTTATTAAGAAAAAAAATCAAAGATACCTGGCCGTTTGTGAAAAAGTAATGGCCCTCTAAAACTTAATAACTGGTTCTGCCACCTTCAACTGCAACACCTGAAATCAAGAGTTTTCTGTAACTGGCAATTAGTCTTTTTTTTCCCATCATGAATGGCCTTTTTAAGATCATGCAACAGTGTTTCAGACAGATGCATAACTCAAGTGCGCTTCAGCTTGAGGTATAAAAACTGATGACCGAACATTTTCCTTAAGAATTTTCTGTTGACGAGCAGAACTTGTGGTTCCATCAATCACATCAAGTCGTCCAGGTCCTGAATAGGCAGTGCAGCCTCAAACCATCCAACTACCACCACCATGTTTGACTGTTGGTGTGATGTTCTTTTTCTGAAATGCTGTGTTACTTTTACGCCAGATGTAATGAGACACACACATTCCAGAAAGTTCCCAATAATGTGATAAGCCACAGGGCCATTTAGGTTTGAATATGTGCATATTCATTTGTATGTATTTTAGTATTAATTGCATAATATACCAGTGGAAGACTTATTTCAGAAATTGGATTTTAATTTACAATATTGTACTATTAATCAGAGCTTGTGATTGTCCTAAAAACTAGTGTCAAATAATAATTAGAACATTGGCTTTAAGTAAAAACAGAACACATTTTTTTGCCCCAACACATCCAAAAATCTCTTGGAAACAACATTTTTCTTTTGTCACAGTTTTTGCCAGTTACCTCTTGAGTTTGGCTATGATTCTGGCCCCAACAATTTCATCCTGAGAGCAGTTTCTTCATCAGAGAACTCAGAAAAGTTGTGAATGTTCCATTTGTAAATAATTTGAATACCTGAATGGGCATGTTTTTTTCCCCAAAAACAAAGTTTCATATTGTTCTGGGTTTTTATGATTGCATCAGAAGTTAGCTCAGGGCACTTTACATTTGGAGCAGGTCTAGAACCATGCTAAGCATCACCAGGGATAAAATCCAGTGTCTGATCTCTATGCGTTCCAGACTTTAGGCTGAAATTGACTGCAAGGGATTTGCAACAAAGTATTAGAAAGTGAAAGGTTGATTCATGATTACTTTTGGTCCCCTTAAAAAGTGGGAGGTACATATACAAACTGTTGTAATTTGTACTCTGCTCACCGGATTTGGATGTAAATGCCCTCAAATTGAAGCTGAAGGTCTGCACTTACATCACATCATTTCATATCCATTGTGGTTGTGTTTAGAGCCAAAAAGATGAGAATTGTCCCGAGTCCCAATATGGACCTGGGCCTGACCGTAACCTACAATAATATAGTCTACCATATTATTATTGTATAGCCTACAATTATGGCTAATGCTGCAGATGCACAAATCACTTTATGTGAGAATGTTTCATCCATCCATCCATTTTCTACCGGTTATCCGAGGTCGGGTCACGGGGGCAGTAGATTTAGCAGGGATGCGCAGTCTTCCCTTTCCCTAGCAACTTCCTCCAGCTCTTCCAAGGGTATCCCGAGGCGCTCCCAGGCCAGCCGAGAGACGTAGTCTCTCCAGCGTGTCCTGGGTCATCCCCGGGGTCTCCTCCCAGTGGGAAGTGCCCGGAACACCTCACCGGGGAGGCGTCCGGGAGCGATCCGAATCAGATGCCCCAGCCACCTCATCTGGTTCCTCTTGATGTGGAGGAGCAGCGGCTCTACTCTGACATCCTCCCAGATGACCGAGCTTCTCACCCTATCTCTAAGGGAGAGCCCGGACACCCTGCGGAGGAAACTGATTTCGGCCGCATGTATCCGGGATCTTGTTCTTTTGGTCACGTCCCACAGCTTGTGACCATAGGTGACGGTAGGAACGTAGATCGACCGGTAAATCGATCGGCTTAACTCCTTCTTCACCACAACGGACTGATACAAAGTCCGCATCACTGCAGACGCTGCACCGATCCGCCTGTCGAGCTCCCGTTCCAGTCTTCCCTCACTCGTGAACAAGACCCCAAGATACTTGAACTCCTCCACTTGGGGCAGGATCTCATCCCCGACCCGGAGATGGCATGCCACCCTTTTCCGACTGAGAAAATACAGAGAAAAACAAAACAAACGAAGGACAGACGAACGTTGGCAAAGGAAACTGACTTGTGATGTGAGGGTCGGAGGGTCGATAGTGATGCCGCTTGGTCTGGAGTTTGGGGTCACAGTGCCATTGGGCGAGAGCATGTCCGTTCCATTCAATAGTGGCTTTCCTAGATTAGTAGCTTCTGAACACAGCCACATCATTCGTGCAAACACGTTTTTGTTTTGTTTTTGTTTTATTTACTTCACCTCTCAAAGATTCAATTTATTTTTTCAGTTGAGGTGTACAGGTAATGTTACATTAATGTTGGAAAAACTTATTCATCTCGGTCACTTTTTTTTTTTTTTTTTTTTTTTAATCATAAAAATCTAGCATTTGAAATGGGGTGTATCAACTTTTTGTATTCACTGTTTATGAGTAAACACTACACAGAAAGGTCTGAGCCGTGATTCAAACCCCGAACCTTTGACAGTGGTTATGTGGCACACATGCAAACCATGTTCCGCAGTACAACTGAAGCAACTATGGTTATAAATAAAACAGCATTTGCAGAAACATTTGGGTTATACTGTACTTGAGCTGGCTCTGTGAAACACAGAATTGACTAGGAGGTGGTACAATGGTACTCTTAATCATAAAAATGGGATCGCTGACACTCTAATGACATCAAAGGTATTGGGTTGCCCCCATTAGACGGTGCCCTGCCTGCTTCACAGTTCTTGGTAGCATTGGCGCTCAGCTCAATGCATCAATTCAAGCTGACAGGGGAACTGTATACTTTGTCCAGTTTATTGATCCTGTCGGGATTGTATTTTAGCGGTAACCTCCTTAGGGTGAAACTGTAGGCCACATAATGGACAATGTGATGTCGTGGGTAAAAATTTAATTTACAGAATATACACCGGTGGTTTAGTTTTCTTAATGACTTGTTCTCAAAGCAAACCAAAGCTTGGTTTGGAGAATTATACTGAGACACAATTACAATTATACCCATCCCATTACTCTCAACATAATACCTGAAACGACTAGAATTACCTTTTTATTTATTTATTATTATTATTTTTTTATATGCCCTGAGAAATCCCTTGCAACCGGACCCCTGCAGATTTTAATTGAAGATCCTTCCTTTATGTAGAGCTTCAACCCTTGGTACAGCGTCACATTTTCCATTGCAGTGCTTGGTGTGCGTCGCCTACTCTAAGAGATTTTCCTCTTCAGTTGTGTTCTGCCATGGCGCTCAGTGTCTGGCGAGCCTAAAAACTTCTCATAAAAATTACATCTAAGAATTCATGATTAATAGATGAAATTGACAGTCAAAATATGATACTGAATGATAAAATAAGTACCGTACTAGTTTTTCTATTTAATAAATAGTCCCAACTGTCAATTGCAGTTTTTTATTTAATCAGTAAAATGTATTTTAAAAAAATCAGTTTAATGGATGATTTAGCCACCCATTTCTGATCTTCAAGTGTTGGGTCAGCAAAATTATCTTTATTGTTCACAAAACTTTGCTTATTAGTGAAAGTTGTCAACAATGTGTTTATTAAAACAAAGTTGCCACACATCTTCGCTCATCTTCAAAGAATAAATGCAGAAGGTGTGGTCTGAATCGAAAGTATGTATTTGAAGGACCGTTCTGGCAGCCAATGGAGGTAGCCTGAAAGGTTTCGATAATTCACTTTTCAGGTTTTGCACACAGAAAACAAAAAAAATGCTTCATATTTACCTGCAGAAAATGTCATGTCAAAGTCGTATAAAAACATAATTTGGTATGGCTACACCAGTGAAGAAAAGGTACGCTTTATTGAAAAGGCATTAAAAACACAAGAGCAAGGAAGAACAGTATATATACTGTACAGTATGCACATATTTTCACAGACAGTTCAAAACTGTTGTGAAAACAGCCCCTTAATTTAGACTTGGAGGTTTTTCAAGTGCTTCAAGGTCTACTCTGCGCATTTCAGAATAGCACGTATGCCATACATGGGTTACTTGCAAGTAGCAGCTCGTCCACAGGAGCCAAGCTCCCACTGCGAACGCCTGTGGAGCCCACTCAGCGTTATCACTCTAGTGTGTCAGCAGCTTACTAACCTAACAGCGAAAGATGTTGTTCTTTCAGGTTCTCTTTGATAGATGAAACGCTGTTGCACTGCATGCTGCAGGGTCTCGTCATAGTCTTTTGTAAAGCGTCCACTAAAACCCGGGAAAACTGAAGACGTTTCTCCAAATTCCTGTTGTTGTTTTTCGATCCACATGCTTAACAAGGAGTTCCCTAACAAAATTCTTAAATAAATTGTCCTATATCTAAGGAAACACCCTACACATTCTTTCTTAACAAGATCCAACATATTATTAAATTAGTTTGTTGCCTTTCAATATGCTACCAGCCAGCAATCTGCAGGTGACATTTAAAGATAATTTCTCTTGACTTGAAGACTGACTCTAAAGAGGTCCAAGATGATTACAATCATCTGGGGTCAAAAGCCATTTTCTTATTTTTTTTTGTCAGTCCTTTTTCAATTAACCTCAGTACTTAGTGTTTACAGGGACTCCACATTATCATCTGCAACTGTTTTTGGTGTGTAGCCTCACTCACTTTCAGCTTGTTTACGTCACTTGATTAGCCTACCACCTCTCTGGTGAGTGACATAAATAAAAACAGCCATTTGCAGTATTCTCATGATTGAAAGTAATTTTCATAAACACTTGAAGGATAGCCATGAAGGTAATTGAACCTCCTGTGTGGATGTACTTGGGGGGCTGTGTTTGTTGATTGGCTTTTATGAATGGATACGCTCTGTTCTTTCATCATGCGGCTCAACTATCCTACTACAAAACTAAATGTATCTACCCTGGGAGACCAAAATATTGCCTGCGCTCACACCAGGAAGATATCCGGGATTGTCTTCTCCAGACAACGTGACAACAAATTCACCCGGATGTCACTGATATAGGCCTTCATACAGTATATTCTTTAAATAAATGTGTTTGTGTGTGTGTGCGTGTTCTGTCTGCCTAACATTCCTCTAATGAGGAAAATACTTTGACCATTAAATCCAACTCATTGGGGCAATTGTTCTGATATTTTCAGAGGTTGAACCTGGGCATTAGTAGAGATGTCAAGATAAAGTTTGGTGACGATTGCTCAGTTTTACGACATTAAGCGATGTTAAGCTTATTCTATATAAGAGGAAAACTCTGAACGTCCCTAAAATCTAAACTGTTGGGGTGGTCGTTCTGATATTTTCAGAGGTTAAAGTGGTCATAAGTAGAGATGGCCACATACTTTTTGGTGACGATTGTACAACCCCAATTCCAATGAAGTTGGGACGTAGTGTTAAACATAAATAAAAACAGAATACAATGATTTGCAAATCATGTTCAACCTATATTTAATTGAATACACTACAAAGACAATATATTTAATGTTTGAACTGATAAACTATTGTTTTTAGCAAATAATCATTAACTTAGAATTTTATGGCTGCGACACGTTCCAAAAAAGCTGGGAGAGGTGGCAAAAAAGACTGAGAAAGTTGAGAAATGCTTATCAAACACCTGTCCCACAGGTGAACAGGCTACATCCGTTAAGTGCAACTTGAAACTCTACTATGCAAAGCAAAAGCCTTTGATCAACAACACCCAGAAATGTCGCCGGCTTCTCTGGGCCCGAGCTCATCTAAGATGGACTGATGTAAAGTGGAAAAGTGTTCTTTTCAAATTATTTTTGGAAATTGTGGACGTCGTGTCCTCCAGGCCAAAGAGGAAAAGAACCATCCGGACTGTTATGGACGCAAAGTTCAAAAGCCAGCATCTGTGATGGTATGGGGCTGTGTTAGTGCCAATGGCATGGGTAACGTACACATATGTGAAGGCACCATTAATGCTGAAAGGTACATACAGGTTTTGGAGAAACATGCTGCCATCCAAGCAACATCTTTTTCATGGATGCCCCTGCTTATTTCCGCAAGCCAATGCCAAACCACATTCTGCACGTGTTACAACCAGCGGAGACTCGAGTCCCCATCAAGTTGCCAACTAGTCTCAAGGCTAGGGAGATAGGGGTCTTAGCGGCAAACGCTAGAAAGGCCGTATGAGAAAGGCTGGCAAGTGGTTTGAATTCACGATGACCAACTGTCAAGAAAAACTTAAACTGAACAGAACAAAACACCGGTTGTGTTGCTGTGAACCCATTCATTGACAGGACCATTTCAGGGCCGCAGTGTGATCTATTCGGTCAAGTCAGTGTACTGTATATGGCTTTTATAACATGAAAAGGCCTCGATTGCCTCCCACATCATTGATTTTTCAACAAACGCCAATTCCAAAGAAGTTGGGATGTTGTGTAAAACGTAAATAAAAACAGAATATAAAGATTTGCAAATCCCTTTCAACCCATATTTAATTGAATACACTACAAAGACAAGATAATTAATGTTCAAACTGATAATTATTTTTTATTTTTTGTAAATATTCTCTCATTTTGAATTTGATGTCTGCAACATGTTCCCAAAAATCTAGGACTGGGGCAATAAGCATTTGGGAACTGAGGACACTAATTGTTGAAGCGTTGTAGGTGGAGTTCTTTCCCATTCTTGCTTGATGTACAACTTTAGTTGCTCCACAGTCCGACGTCTCCGTTGTCGTGTTTTGCGCTTCACACATTTTCAATGGGAGACAGGTCTGTATTGCTGGTAGGCCAGTCTAGTACTTCAACTCTTTTACTACAAAGCCACGCTGTTATAAAACATGCAGACTGTGGCTTGGCATTATCTTGCTGAAATAAGCAAGAATGTCCCTGAAAAAGATGTTGCATGGATGGCAGCATATGTTGCTCCAAACCCTGTATGTACCTTTCAGCATTAACGGTGCCTTCACAGATGTGCAAGTTACCCATGCCATGGGCACTAACACACACCCCATACCACCTCAGATGCTTGCTTTTTAACTTTGTGTTGATAATAACCCAGATGGTCCTTTTCCTCTGGCACACAGGACACAACATATATGATTTCCAAAGACAATTTGAAATGTGGACTCGTCAGACCACAGCACAGTTTTCCACTTTGCGTCAGTCTAATTCAGATGAGCTTAGGGCCAGAGAAGCTGGCGGTGTTTCTTAGTGTTGTTGATATATGGCTTTCGCTTTGCATGGTCGTGTTTTAACTTGCATTTGTCGATTTGCTGACAAACAGCTTTATCTGACAATCGTTTTCTGAAGTGATCCTGAGCCCCACGTGGCAATCTCGTTGACACAATGATGATTTTTAATGCAGTGCCGCCTGAGGGATCGAAGGTCACGGGCATTCAATGTTGGTTTTTGGCCTTGTCGCTTACGTGCAGAGATTTCTCCTGATTCTCTGAAACTTTTGATAATATTATGGACCGTAGATGATGAAATCTCTATATTCCTCGCATTAGTGCGTTGAAAAACGTTATGTTGGACTAATTGATCACGCAGTTATTCACAAAGTGGTGAACCTTGCCCCATCCTTGGTTGTGAACAACTGAGTCTTTCAGCAATGCTCTTTTTATACCCAATCCTGACAGTCACCTGTTTGCAATTAACCTGCTCACCTGTGAATTATTATTTTTTTGAGCAGTGCTCAACTTTCCCAGTCTTTTGTTGCCCAACCTTTTGGGAATGTGTTGCAGATATCAAATTCAAAATGAGAGAACACTTGAAAAAAAAAAATCGTCAACATGAAATATCTTGTCTTTGTAGTGTTTTCAAAAGGATTTCCAAATCATTTTATTCTGTTTTTATTTATTTTTTCCACAACGTCCCAACTTCATTGGAATTGGGATTTGTATCAGGAGAGCCAATCTGGTACGTTTGGCAAAAAAGAAGACTTGGTTTTTTTTTGTGTTTTTTTTTTTTCAGTCCAGTCGAATTGTAGGCTTTGCATAGACATCCCCGTCTATAGTGTGAGAAAGAGCGGCACCTCACTAGCTTAATAGCATAAGTCATTTTTAACTTGGTGGGAAAAAAAATAATACAAACGTGCTAGCTAAAAGTTTATTTCCCCCTTTACGTCAGTGTAGATTATCAGTCATCCAGGTTATGTAATCCGTAAAGGTTGAATTGAGGCAACTGAACACTTCAAATTTTACGTTGAATGTACATTGGCGTAGGTTAGGGATGAACTAAGGTACATTCCAACTTGTGTAAGGACAATTTCAACAAAACAACATGGACATGAAACTTAGACAGACTAATAAAATGTACTGAACAGCTGATCACAGCTATTAGTCCCTTGGTACTTAAAACTACTAACGATAACAGGGACTTTGACTTTGTTAAACTATGCAATCAACATATTTAAACTTAAATATGCAAAAATGTCAGTGGTGCCAATATATTTTTATTGCTCTGTATTGTGGCAAATTATATCGTAATGCAATGCTTTTTCTTTTTTTGCAGTGAACTTTGACCACTTTCAGATATTGCGGGCCATTGGGAAGGGCAGCTTTGGAAAGGTAATGTATCCTCAAGCTTTTTAGTACTATATTGTGCACCTTTGATTGACAGTAGTTGTTTGTCTTGCAACTGGCGAGCACAGTGCTTATCTCTGCCAAGGAGTAAGGGAACTTCTGATTGGATTCGACTTCCCATCACATTAAGCTTAGAGCTTAAAAGTTATATTATTTTCTGACTTCGAAAGACTAATGAATAAAAGTCACTTAGAGGAGAGTCAATTTGCTTTCCAGCCCATGCCAGCAAACCTGCTGGGAGTTTTGACCCATATCTACATTTAATTACAGAGCAGTACAATGCTGTCTGGTTGTGCTGAATAAAGCGCCTTGGCTCCCACGTGTGTGTGAGAGTTGTATTGTGAAAACAAGCATTTTTTTTAAACTGTCCATTTTGCTGGTAACATGATGACATTTGGGATAAATGTATGAGCTACACGTGTTAAATAATTTTTGTATGAGACATAAAAAGTTTTTAAAAAAGTTGTGCTGCTGTGAGTGTTAACACAATTGGGCTCAAGAGATTATTGTAGTTTATCTTCATTTGTAATCCTAAATATGGTGGCAAATATTTAAGATTTTCTTCTGCATGCTTCTGCAATTTCATTCCATTTTGCTTCTCTCTAAACACAATCTTTTTCCCCCCTCCACAAATATGTGCCTCTGTTGTGGAAAGTCATTCCCAATGCTGAATACATTACCATGCAAAATTATGTTAATGTGATGTATTCCTTTGTTCCACCAAGCTGCTGTCACTTTCCTCCTGACACAGAAGGGAATACGCTGTATGCGGACCAACGCAGAGACCTAAGTAGGGTCTTCCAAAAATGTACAAATCAGGATATATGATACGTGTGGCATGGTGCGACAGTGGTTTAGTTAAAAGCTACATCACAGCAGAAGATAGCGTGTTCCTCCAGCAGTTAAAAGTAATAGGTTAGATTAAGTGAAGACTCTGAGTGACCCATTGGTGTGAATGTGAGTGTCAAATCTTCATATATGTGATTGACTAGTGATCAGTCCAGTGTGCCCAAAGCCAGCAGGGCTCATGATCCCTGTGACGCTGACTAGGATAAGCGATATCCAAAATGGATGGATGATAGAGCAAAATCATATGGCACAACTCCTCTGGGCAGCATTATCCATTCGATACGAAACTGACATTGAAACTGAAGTTGAGAACATCCATAGAGATATTTTCACATCGCTATAGATATAAAATGCAAAATAACAATCAGTGAGTTGATTGTTAATTTCCCCTAATTTCTATTTATGAAATTTACCTCAAATGCACATCCCAAATAGACATTGTCCTAAATGATGGTCTTTGACAACCATTTCTTTCAAGAGAGTATACAATAGATCTAGTTGCTCAAATCTAGGACTTGGCTTCATTTGGCATTTATTACTGTAGTCATGTTTGCTCCATGCAAACTTTAATGGTGAGACATGCAATCACAGCAAATACAATTCAGATATACTGCGAGACGGATGCTCACTGAAACGTCCTGATAGTTTGCCTTTGTCCGAAGCCATCTTTGTCTTTTCTCTTCAGCCCACAGTGTTGTCACATATGTGGATTCTGAATAATGGTAATAATATATATATATATCTGCAACATTTGCACAATAAACATTGTCCCAGATTATCGCGCTACTCGTCACTTTAAACTGCATACACTCCTTGAAGTCTCGGCGCCCTTTGCACAATGGTCATTGCACCAGACTATTGCAATATTAGTCATTCGAACTGCTCTAAGTGCTAGAGGACAATTGTCAAAAAAATAAATAAATAAATGTACCGGCATTAAAAGATAACTATTAACCCTTTATTGCTCAGTGACTGTTTTTTGTCAATGTCTTTATGTCTCAAAAGTGTTCTCTGTCAATTGACTGTCTGTTGTCGTACTAGAGCGGCTTCAACTACCGGAGACATATTCCTTGCGTGTTTTTTGGACATACTTGGCAAATAAAAATGATTCTGATATATATCCGTCCATTTTCTGAGCCGCTTCTCCTCACTAGGGTCGCAGGCGTGCTGGAGCCTATCCCAGCTATCTTCGGGCAGGAGGCGGGGTACACCCTGAACTGGTTGCCAGCCAATCGCAGGGCACATACAAACAAACAACATTCGCACTCACATTCACACCTACGGGCAATTTAGAGTCCCCAATTAATGCATGTTTTTGGGATGTGGGAGGAAACCGGAGTGCCCGGAGAAAACCCACGCAGGCACGGGGAGAACATGTAAACTTCACACAGGCGGGACCGAGCAGGATTGAACCCCGCTCCTCAGAACTGTGAGATATATATATATATATATATATATATACATATACATATACATATATATATATACATACATATATATATATATACATACATATATATACATATATATACATATACATATATATATATATATATATATATATATATATATATATATATATATACATATACATATATATATATATGGTCATTTCACTTAAGTGTCGGCGTAGCTGATGCTCGCTCATAACTCAAAATCTTGGCTCACAAAGCAAGAAATAGTTCAAGTGACAGTGAAAAGTCATTTCAAAGCAAGTATTATATATGTCTCCAAACAGTACAAATTGAAAGTCAAAGGTTTCTCTTAAATTCAGTCCCAAAATAGTTATGCAGAGAAGCCAAAGACAATTAATAACAGCAGATGCAGAGAAAAAAAAGATAATAAATAAGTAAAAAGGTCATGAACAGTACCGGTATTGAGGAATCTTTGTGCAACAACATAGTACAGAATTTAACCTCTTCAATAATAATTTACAGTATGTTCCACAGGACTGCTCATATCTTGAATTGTTCCTAAGTTGTCATTTTGCTGGAAGATGCCAGTTTCAGTACACTTGACTCTATCTTCGCCACGGTGTGCCCAGCCAGGGGATAGTACCTACAGACGTTAGGCTTACTTAACCTGAGCTTAAGCTTACTTGATAAGGACCTTATCACATAAAAGAAAAAGACAAAGAAATGTTACAAACAACCAGAGCACAAACGAACGTGTCTTACCAAACTGATGCTGTGGTGATGGAAGGGTACGGATTTGATGGAGTAGGGTTTGCGGAAATACTGCAACCACAATTTTTTGCTAACATGGCATTCTGTTTGGAACTTGGATGTTGGGTGGTCTGTAATGAAACAAAGCAGTGTAATAAATTAAAAATAAAGTGAGCATTAATGACATTGTGTTGTTCTCGGATGAAGCTGGGAGGTATACCATCCTCTTCCATTTCTATGTGCAAGCTTTGCTGACATTGTATTTTCTCTGTTCTTCACCCCTCTGTTAATCCTTCCCTTTTAGGCCCCTCTTTTTACATGCATCTCTCTTTATTGTCACAATTTATCTCAACACCCGCTTCCCAAAAGCTTCCTCAGGCTGTAAAGCTCCCAGAATCTTCATTTAATTTGATAGTTTGTGAGAAAATATGTAATTTGTCCTCAGGCTACATTTTATGACCCCTGTGTTTGAAACTTTTAAAGAAGTAGTTGCTCTATGACTATTGTCAGCCTATTTCAAAATGTTGTCCAATTAAAGTAAAGGACAATTTTCCAGCCAATTTAAGTAATACTTGACGTAACAGTGGCATAATAATAAATTTGGTTCATCCATACTCAGCACTACAATTCCGTTATTTCCTTATGAAGCAGTTACACAAGTTCAAAGTAAGATAATATTTTGAAAAGAAGACAACACAGCATCCATCCATCAATTTTTCTGGACCGCTTATCCTCACTAGGGTTGCGGGCGTGCTGCAGCCCATGCCATATAACTCCAGGCAAGAGGCGGAGCACACCCTGATCTGGTCCCCAGACAATCGCATACAGTATTACATGGCATTAATAGTTTAAATAGTTTCCCTATCCTCCTCCCTCAGTTTTGGATCATCCTTTCTCAATTCACTTGTGCAAGGAATGCTGGTAGATCGATGTATATGGCAGTTCATTTGTAACACGCCTGCTATAGGGCTCAATGGCCAAACACTGAAAAGATAATTGCCTGCCCCCACCATTGTCTACCTTTCCCCTTGTGTTTCAGCCCCCTCAGTATTTGATTTCTAGGAGGTGTTTCTCCTCCACAGGGCTCATTAAGGTCTTCAGATGGAGAGCCCAGTGGGAGTAAAACCTCAGAGATATGGCGGTCATTGACAGTGAAGAGTTTAGTGACAGTTCCTTAATACCAACAGTCAGATGAAAAAAGGATAACACAGAAGGAGGTTGATAGACAAAGACAAGGAAGGTCAGAAGTGGTACAGGAGCTCAGCTGGTGTTTACTTGTCTTTCAACCGCTGAACCCCCCCCCCCCCCACATACACACACTCGCTCACACACACACGCGTGCACACACACACACGCACACACACAAACTTCATCAACAGTAGTAGTAGTAAGTTCTCATTAGGACCCAGTGTGAAATAGATATATAATAAATGGGAGTGAGGGAAGGAAAAGGAGATGAGATCTGGATGAGGGAAGGACAGACAGACAGCGAGAGAGGCTGCAACACATTGTCGTGTCTTCCTTTGGAAAGGTCAGAAGATGATTAAGCCTTCGTTAGATTTTTTTTTCCTTTTCTTTTTGCTCTCCATGCCTCCAAACAGGACTTCAATAGTTTGTAAGCCTTTTAAAAAAGAAATACACAAAACCTTTTTTAATTTTTAAAGCTATTTTTTAAAGTTTGGGTTACAACAAGCTTTTACTTTAGATAGACAATTGGACTTCACCTGAGTATCTCCTATCCCTAATGAACATGTCACATTTTAAGCTCTATTCATGTTCAACTATTACCCTCAGTATAGAACAGGGGTGGGACAATACATCATTAAATTGCATCACTCATGGTAAAGTATAGACAGTGGAGGCGCTGCAGGAATGTTTTGCCTCGTGAGTTTGCATCATTCATTCTCGCCGGTGTCTACATTCCGCCTCATGCTAACACGAACGCCGCACTGCTAATGCTTGCCGAACAAGTAAACAAAATTGGAAAAAAAACACCCGGACTCACCCCTCATTATTCTCGGGGACTTTAACAAAGCTAAACACAACCACGAACACCCTAAATACAAGCAGCACATTGACTGTCCTACCAGGGAAAATGAAATGTTTGACCACTGCTATACTACGCTAAATAACACATAACGTGCCAAACCTCGTGCAGCTCTGGGCTCGTCTGATCACTGCTTAATTCACTTAATACCGACATACAGGCAGGAACTTAAATGCGTGAAGCCTACAGTGAAAACAGTGAAAAAGTGGACCAATGAAGCAAAGATGGAACTTCAAAGCTGTTTAGACTGCACAGACTGGAGTGTCTTTGAAAATTCAGCTGGCAGCCTGGATGAATATACGGACACTGTCACATCCTATATCAGTTTCTGTGAAGATGTGTGTGTACCAACAAAGTCATTTCGCACATTCAATAACAACAAGGCGTAGTTCACTGCCAAATTTAAGCAACTTCGCCAAGTTAAGGAAGGTGCATATCAGAGTGGGGACAAGGCCCTGTATAATCGAGCTAGAAACCAGCTGACTAAAGAAATTGACATTGCAAAGAGGAACTATACAGCAAAGTTGGAAAAACAGTTTAGCACTAACGACTCTAAATCAGTCTGGCATGCATTACAATCGCTGACCAATTACAAGCGACGATCACCTCAAGCTGAGAACAATAGCACACTCACCAACGACTTGAATAGCTTCTATTGCAGATTTGAAAAGGACACTTTCACACCCCACAACCACCCAGCCACACCACCGACCACAATCACACCTCTGACTTCTGTGTTAACCATCCACGAACAGGATGTGAGACACATCTTCAAACAACAAAAGATTAACAAAGCGGCAGGCCCAGACCATGTGTCCTCATCCTGCCTCAAAGTCTGCGCGGACCAGCTCGCTCCAGTCTTCACACAGATCTTCAATAGATCTCTGGAACTGTGAGAAGTACCATCCTGTTTCAAACGCTCCACCATCATTCCAGTCCCCAAGAAACCTACAATCTCGGGTCTAAATGACTACAGGCCTGTCGCCTTGACATCTGTGGTCATGAAGTCCTTTGAACGTCTCATGCTGGACCACCGCAAGAGCGTCACAGGTCCCCTGGTGAACCCCCTACTGTTTGCCTACCGAGCGAACAGGTCTGCGGATGATGCAGTCAACATGGGAGTGCACTTAATCCTAGAACACCTCGACAGTGCAGGGACCTACGCGAGGATCCTGTTCGTGGACTTCAGCTCAGCGTTCAACAGCATCATCCCTGAACTCCTTTCCTCCAAGCTTCTCCAACTCAGCGTCTCGCCTGCCATCTGCCAGTGGATTTACAGCTTCCTGACGGGCAGGACACAGCAGGTGAGGCTGCGGGAGACCACCTCATCCACACGCAGCATCAGCACCGGGGCTGTGTGTGGACCTTTTTCGCTTTAAACATGCTCCTCGTGCTTGAAGTTTTTATGAAAGCACAGGACTCCCACTAAAATCATTGTAATGCCTCAATGGTGAGTTGGTTATTGAATCATTTGTTTTTATTTGCTTCTCTGTGAGTCATCAAATACGTTTAAGCGACTTGCCTGGTTTGTGGTGAAACAAAGTTTGCAGGGCACAGCTGATCTATAGAATGCCAGCCACACCTGCTTTTCTAACAATGGATATGCAAGCATGCGTTAAGTCATCAGCAAAGTATTCAGATTAAGCTTCCTTTATTTGATTCATTTAATAGAGAATAGAAAAACACATGCTGTCCTTCAGAGTGTAGCACACTAGACGGAGTGATGCGCATATCTCGCTGGCGATTACACATCCGCTGCAGAAGGTATTTTCATATTTAAATGATGCTGTGTTTTCCGAATGGATTTCTATGATATTCGCAAGTCTCAGGAAAACGCCATACTCCATGATTTACACCCAGCCTCAGATTTCACTGAGTCATGCCACTTTGGTCGTTGTGCACAAATTTCCAGATTACGCATTGTATAAATGCATAAATAAATAAAAAAAAGGCATGCACTAACGACAGAATATGGCCAATAAAGCAAAAACGGTCAACAGAAAATTCATGGAAAGCTACTTCCAGCTCTATTTGAGCAATATGCAGTAATACTATTTGATATAGGCCTGGGTGTAACCTCACAATTTAATTTGATTTTGATTCTTTAGGATTCGATTCGATATTTGCTTAAATAGTTTATCGATTCAGTAAGAGCTTTATTTTCATGCCCATGTGAACATGCGCTACGTCACCTCATATTTTTGAATAAAACACCTGAAAATAAAATGTGCACAATAATAACCTACTGTATTTGTACATATGCAGTACAAAAAAAAAAAAACATGACAGTTCTGTACAGATACTGAAAAAGTAAAGCACATGTAAATTGTAAAAAAAAAAAAAAAAGCACTTAAACTAAAAAAAAAAAAAATTCTCACTGCTACAGTTTACAAAAGACCTTACTTATATCTATTTACTTTGTTACGGATTGGCAGGGGAATCCAAAATGACCTAAAACGTCAGATTTAAAAGTTGAGGGCGCTGGCTTAACATCGCTGCTGCTTGGTTTGGTCGGCATTTTTTTTGTTTTTTGATTGAGTGTTGAGTGTTCCTTTGATTCCAAAGCAGCATTAAATGTTTTAACTACCTTTTTTTAGCTAGGCTACATTTACACTCCAGGTCAATTCCCGTGTGTGACGTATCAGATTTTTGTACCGTTCAATGTGAACGTTTTTTCAAATCTGATCCAGGCCTCTTTCATATGTGGATATAAAGCTGACGGACACTCAGGTTGCGCTCATCCGACCTGTACATCCTCAAAAGAAAACCGTCACGATTATTCGACAAAACAGACACGCAATGAAAGCAATGGCGGATGAAGGAGAGGAAAATAGTCAGTGGTGAAAAGATGATGATTAGAACTGAAGGGGGGGACTGGTAACTTCAAGCACAAAATCCTTGAAATTGCCAAAAATGTGTCAGGACGAGACCAACACAAGGGGCCATAATTACTCCTGTAAACACATTGCATCTCGCATTTTGTGCGCATGTGCCGTGTGACACGTTCCATCCACATGAGAAGTCGCATTTGTTTTTTAATGTGAAGGAGTGCATAAAAAAATTGGATTGAACAAACTATCCAAATTGGCCATCATGCCCTGCAGTGTGAATATGGCCTTTGTTTTCTGCAGAACATCATTTTAGTTTACCTTTTTTAAGTGAATCTTTTTTTCTCTCTGTTCTCATATAGTTCTTGCAAGCTGTAAATGTAAAGTTTGATGTTTCATTTGTAAAACTGGAAATATTTTTGACTGACTTCATGACATTGCTGGCATGTTGTTATGTGATGAATCAGCCATCGCTTATAAGAGCAAATTGTTCCCTCCGCTCTCTGGATGACATATTCGTTAGACCCTGAAAGTGTGTTTGCCTTAGTACTTGTCTCCCTCACAGTCTTCCCAAATTCAACATCAGTCTGTGTGTGTGTGTGTGTGTGTGTGTGCGCGCGCGTGCGTGTGTGTGCGTGTGTGCGCACGCGTGCATGGGTGGGGCTGTAAATTTATGAGGGTCCGTTAGGGACATTATTTAGGATTAGCTCTCACACTTACTATTCAAATGCTTTCACACACACACAAACTACTAAAAGGCTCTCATAAGGACTACTCAAACACTCTCATACGCACGAGTCTTGCTCTCATTAACACTACTCAAATGCTCTCATTGACTACTCAAATGCTCTCATTGATACTATTCAAATGCTCTCATTAACACAACTCAAATGCTCTCATTGACACGACTCAAATGCTCTCATTTACGCAAGTCAAGAGCTCTAATTTACACTACTCAAATGCTCTCATACTCATGTGTCTTGCTCTCATACTACACGTCTTGCTCTCAACACTACTCAAATGCTCTCATATCTTTTGTGTCCAAGGATCTTAGCCCTACATTATAATTACAGTCATTCCGTGCCGTGTGGAGTGAAAAACGGAGATCTGTTTGTCTTTCTTCAATTCCTGAAAGCATATCAGCTTTTAGTTCAAATAACAGGATTTCCCACTCAGTAAATTTGTGAATAAACTGAGATGAGATCATCATTATTTCAGAATACTGTAAATACATTTTGTGATATTTTGTCAAATCTGTGCCTTGGCTTTATAAAGGATGGGAAACACTGTGTTGTGATAGAGAACTGGGTAAGCAAAAGATAGAAATAGTAAAGGTAAGAAATGCTGGCCATGCCTTTGAGGGCAGCCATTAAATAGTTAATTTCTTCGTTCTGGCTATTTACAGAAGAGCCAAAAGTAGTAGTTTGGGACTCTGACCAAGAATATTAAATATTAAAAACTACAAAAATAGAATTTGTTTTATCTTCAGATTCACCTGCGCTACACAGAAGGATGGAGAGTGTACAGGTCAGACGGAGCAGTTACAAATCACAACAATTTATAGCCTGCCGCACACAGATCGATGCGGCCGAAACTAACTGACTAACCTTCGCACAGTTTGCGGGGTTTAGCAGCTAGCTTTCATGAGTTGCTGACTGTTGGCCAGTGGTTTTGCTACGGTTCTTAATTTGAATTGCTGGTGAATGGCGTCACAAGGTCGCAGATGTCAAATCAAAAATGCTATCAAAAAGTATTGTGCTTTACAATAATACTTAAGTACTATATAGTTATAATTTCATATGTACAGTACCTGTGGCTCGAAAGCAAAAGCGTCAAGAGCGCCATGTCCAAAGTACGGCCTGGGGGCCATTTGCGACCCGCCTTCCATTTTTTTTAACGGCACGCAGCAAGTAGTAGAAATAATATTTGACATGGCCCGCAATTAAAACAAAAAAACAAAAAATAGTAAAAGGTGTACATATATAAAATTTTGTTTGTTTGTCCTGTTCAGATGTTAGGTCAAGCAGAAAGAAGGATCTGTATCCCTTTAATGCTGGAATAGTTATACTGTGCCACAGTGGAGTTTTTAAGCTGCAATTGTGGTTCTTTGTATTCTGATGGATGTTTATTGAACATTTCAGTCGGACAGAACAAACTTTTAAAGGGGAGTGACAGAAAAAAGGGAATAATATAGGAAGAAAAGACAAAAGACAGGACACTAGCTAAAAGGAAGATGGGGAAAGTAAATCGTTATACTGTATGCCTAGTACAATCACACATTAAATTTGAGTGTTGTATGGTGTAGTAGTGCTACCCCTACTGAAAACCCGACACATGGTCACAATTTTTTCCGTTGCAGCACTTCGGGCAATGGGCTGTGGTCAGCCACATTGTGCGCGGTGAAGAGTCGCTGACTGTAAGTTTTTTTGTGATGGTCCACCTCAGTGGCTTTCAGCTGTGTCGCTTGGTGTGAGGCGTCCCTAAGGATGGCTCACTGTATGATGTGGTGCTGGTGGCCTATGGGTTAGTGAAAATTATAGTTTCATACATGCAAATCAGTCGCCTTTCGGCGAAATTCGCCGTTGTGAACTCAAAATAGGTCATTTACGTGAATCGTATAGATCCGATGAGTTTTTCCTGGTTGGAGTGGGAGGTGGGGGGTTCGCTGTCGTCATAGGCTGTTTTGTACCCCTAGGACACTGGCAGCTTGATCCATTCCACACATCAACCATCCACACACAGATGTAATTGTGAATATTACTCCACGGCGGACTATTAAAGACCAGCGCATTGGCCTGAGGTTTCCCCCTGTGCGCTCGAGACCTGCTTTGGATAAGTCACAGGTGTTGACGAGACCAGAAAAAACACTTCTGCCGCTTCTGCTGTTAAGAAGTAACGGTACTTTTACTCCGTCACAATGATCTAAATGTCGCGCGCCACTTTTATTTATTAATTATTGCTTATTAATCAACTATTTCATGCGCATGTTTGTGCCAATCAATTTAAGCGCTAGTGACGTTTAAGTCTAGTTCACCAATCAAACAACACAAGAAAGTCCCGTGACCTCACACGTCGTCTTCTAATGGGCTTCCCGGGCATAGGTCTTACCACGAGATAAGCCAGCCCGGCTGATTGTCGTTCCTATGTGGCCACCATTTTGGGAAGGTCGTCGTTACCATGAAGGCAACGGCGCGCTACTCTTGTTTACATTTAGACGAACAAAAACAACAGCTTTCATGTATTGTAGTATTTGTCTGGCATTGTCTGCCCAAACATAGATATTTCAGCTCACTTATAACTTTAGAAAACACAGTGAAGTAAATTGCAGATATTTTGTTGTAGTTTTGACTGTGCATACACACACACACACACACACACAGCAACATCAAAATTTGCACATTCACATTTGGTTTTGTAATTTTTTTTTTAATTGATGTTCATGCTGTGGTTAAAAAAAAAAATCAAAAGTCACACACTTTTTACTCAGTACTTGAATAATTATTATTTTACTCTTACTCAAGTAATTTTTTTGGTGGATTACTTTTTACTTTTAATTGAGTCACATTATTGTCAAGTAACAGTACTCTTACTTGAGTACCTTTGGCTACTCTACCCACCTCTGGAGCGGACGTCCTCTATTGGTACTCTTAAGTTTAAGCAAAATTTTTGCTCATCAGATCAGCCCATGTGGTATTTGTTGCACTGGTCTTTTGTATTTTCACGTTGAGGTGCTGCGTGTCGTGGCCCTCGTTGTGGTCCCAGTGGAACAGCGAAGCACACGTAACATCGGCGATAAGAGCTGATCCGCCAGTACATTTAGGATTAATTCGGAAACCCGCCTACAATTATCTAATTAGTTTACGGATGTTAATGTTAAATGTATTAAGCGACGGAGCGATGATAGGGATTATGTCACAACACAGAAGGAAGTAACTTCAAATACAGACATGGCCAATAAAAACAGAAAAATACTTCACTTAATATTTTCCTGGAGGATGCATTTGGGATTAGCCTTTGAAGTTGGTAATAGTGAAACAGACAATGATTTTAGTCAATTCTTTTCCAGAATTAGAGTGCTTAAAGAGGAGGGTGCTATTCATGCGGCACAGCTTGAAGCAGGCATCAGGTGCAGGTGGAGATGGGCCTGGCTCAAGTTGGAGGCCAAAACAAAAAAGCAAAGAAATGAGGCAAATTTAATTTTAATCTTAGTTGTACACTAACATGTACTTGAGCGGTGTAAATAAATGTTTTTCTGTGTGAAGAAATTGTGTTTATTTTGCCTTTTGCCTTCTTCACATAACATTATGTTGTAAGTCTGTGAACATACCTCAAGCTCTTCTTGAATGGAAAACCCACTCCTGATTACCGGTGACGACACCACGCTTTTCCTCTTTTTGTACTTTTTATCCCCAACACAACACAATACAATACATTGGCATGATCCATTGGTGTTATTGTCGGCATGCTAATTTGTGTATCCAGTCGCGTTGACCGGTGACACCTTTTTCTGCTTCCGCCTCTCCGACAGTGTTTGTTTGTCAAGATAAAGCCCAGTGATTGTATAAGACAGGATACGGTGCTATCGGAATAATGTCGTGTAGTGTTACCACTGTCTGCCCGAGATACGGCAAGACTTTATGGCAGTAGTCTGACATAGTGCAGTCGTTAAAGACCCCCCCCCCCCCCCGCCCCCCTCAATGTTTTTTTTTTTTTTTTTTTGTCACCTTATGTCTTCGGTGTTTGCATGTCGGTAGTTTAAGGCTGACTATTAGTCCAATGTTCTGTAAATCAGGAGAGATTTAAGTCTGAGTCTTACTGAGGTTTTTTTTGTTTGTTTTTTTAAGTCTGTCTTTATCATTCCTGACTCAAGGAAATATGACAGGACTATTTTCTATTCTGTTTTACAAGATGCCTGTCTCCTATGCTCAAAGCCCACCTTTTGTAAAGATACAAGATCAGGTAAACTGTAAAGTATTAGTGCTGCAGTTTTTATTGAAGCTATTACCGGTAAGTACAATCTACGTAATGGTTCTCTATTAAAACCAGCAACATTAGAGTTCTGGCGTCATGAGTTCCTGCTGGTTTTTATAACAAGGTTACTTACTTGACTGTCTTTTCTGTCATATCGTTGTTTCCCTGAAAAAGATACTGACCAAGACCTGCTATCTAAATTTTAATGGATGACTGTAATGTATGCAACATATTAAATTGTAATAAGTTTACCTCCATTTATCCGTTTAGCTATATCCTCCCCCACTCATTTATTAGGCCCTGATCTTTCATAACATATTCAAGGAGCATTATGTCTTATGGTGAATTATCAAGCGATTGTGAACATTTTTATATTGGAAATGTCTGTTACTGTCAATAGTTATGTAAAATAAAAATTACAATTAAATGTTTGCAATATCTTGCACACAGTTTATGAAAGTGAATGTTATACTGAGACTGACCTAAATATTGCAGCTATGCACACAGTTGTGAAAAGGTTGGGCTGCTTTACTGAATCCACTACGCTTGAATGAAGGTTTCAGAAGGTCCTGTGGGTAAAAAAAAAGAATCATTTCTGATGCTCTGTAGATATACAGATCTGCTGACAGGTAGTACAAAATTGCCTTGCTATTTCACAATTATTTCTACCGGTATATTTATCTTCACAGTATTGATTTGATAGTTATTGCAGATAAATCTGTCATAGAAGCGATTATGATGAATATGCAACCAGGGGCGGGGTGGCAATTGGGAATTTTGGGATAAATCCCGAATGGGCGGTCCATTCCAGTCCGACCTGGCCAAGTGTATATTTAAAAAAATAATAACAATTTTACAGTATAATTACAACCGATATATTATTATTATAGTCATTTGTGCTTCCAGCTCATAAAACCCACGAAATCAGGAATTTAAAAAATTAGAATACTGCGAAGAAATCAGCCCAAATTTTGCAGGCCATAAATGTTGTAAACTGAGTGTCACACACTAATCATCTACTAAACTCAAAGCAGCAGCACAGGTTTCCCCAGGTGTCATGAAATTGCTTCAGGTTGGTTCAATTGTCTCAGATCGATTCAATATGGGGAAGACTGCAGACTTGACAACTGGCCAGAAGACCATAATTGATACCCTCCATAGGATGGGTAACCCACAAAGGTTCATTGCTAAGGAGGCTGGCTGTTCACAGTGTGCTGTGTCCAAGCATATCAATTGAAGGACAAAATGTGGCAGGAGAAGATGCACCAGCGAAAGAGATGACCGTGGGCTTCAACAGATTATCAAACAGAGATGATTCAAGAATCTAGCAGAGATCCAGAAAGAGTGGAATGAGGCGGGAGTCACAGCTTCAAAAACCACCACATTCAGACACATCCGGGAGATGGGCTACAACTGTCGGGTTCCTCGGGTCAAGAAACTTCTTAGGGTGCAATGTCTAACGCAAGTGTTGGTAAACTGCTTTCTTAAATCCAAGGCCCACAGTGGACGCACCACAAACGGTGAAGGAGGAAGCAGAAGCGAGGCAAGTGTGTGTGTGTGTGTGTGTGTGTGTGTGTGTGTGTGCGCGTGTGTGAGTTTGTGTGCACATGCCTGTCTCACCACCTCTAAAAGTATATTTGGGAGAGGTAAACAGGTGCGATGTGCAGCTGGTGGTCAAAGATTACAGCCAACATTGTGACAGCATCTCCTTGCAGGCCAGCACTGTGCTCAACACACATCAAGAACCCCTACCTTTATTTTTTCATTTATTTATTTTCCCATCTATTGTATTTTGTCCTTTACATCAACAATAAATAAAAAATGATCAATTCACTATTCCTCATGCAAGCACGCATCAACTGCAGTGCTAAATACATTGTTACCTGGACCGTAACTTCCAGTAATAAGATGCAGTATGTAAACACAGCTGCTCAAAATATATTTTCAGTGTTCCCCCTCCACTGCATCGCCCTGCAGAACATCCTTATGTTATTATGAATTTATCCATTGGTATAAATTCCACTTTGTCAGGTTCATAATTGTATAGCCTGTTTTTTGGAGCAGATGGCAGCATCTAGCAAATGCCTCTAAAAACCTTAGGGGCTTTCCCATCGTAGGAACTTTACAGGAACTTCCAAAGCTCAGCAAAGAGCAAAGAGCCGCGTCGGGGGAATCGATGGCAAAGTCCGCCGCCACCCCGGCAGCAAGGTCTACTGCTGGCTGACCCGGTCCTGCTAAGGAGCAGAGATCCGAGCCCAAGTGGCCGTGTGTGTCTTCCCCAGCTGGGTCATAGAAGATGAATACCGGCGTGAGGCCGGCTGCGTTCGTCATAGTGCAAGACAAGGAAACGAAGCCTGGCTTATTGTCTGTGTTTGTACGTGCAGAAATAAATATTCGCAATGCACTAGGCTCACACAATCAGGATTTTTGGGACCGATCACCGAGTTTAAAAAAACCATAACTGAGCACCGATCCGATCACAAGATGGAACAATGTGTCTATTTAAATGACATGTTCATTTACTGTATATACTTTTGTACAGTATACTGACTATCTTCAAAAGTATTCTTGAGCATTTTAGACAAAAGGTAAAACATCAATAACCTCTACGGGGCATTCGAGCATTGGCCACTGACATAAGTTTAAAGTTCAGTCAGGTCAAACCAGCATTACTTGAGACAGAAATAATGGGTGCAAACGTACTGTAATTACGTTACTTTATTATACAACCCCAATTCCAATGAAGTTGGGACGTTGTGTTAAACATAAATAAAAACAGATTACAAAGATTTGCAAATGATGTTTAACCTATATTTAATTGAATACACTACAAAGACAAGATATTTAATGTTCAAACTGATCAACTTTATGGTTTTTACCAAATAATCATTAACTTAGAATTTTATGGCTGGCATTCAATGTTGGTTTTTGGCCTTGCCGCTTCCATGCAGTGATTTCTCCAGATTCTCTGAATCTTTTGATGATATTATGGACCGTAGATGATGAAATCCCTAAATTCCTTTCAAGTGTACGTTGAGGAACATTGTCCTGAAACTGTTCGGCTATTTTCTCACGCACTTGTTCACAAAGAGGTAAACCTTGCCCCATCTTTGCTTGTGAATGATTGAGCAATTCAGGGAAGCTCCTTTTATACCCAATCATGGCACCCACCTGTTCCCAATTAGCCTGTTCACCTGTGGGATGTTCCAAACAGGTGCTTGATGAGCATTCCTCAACTTTCTTAGTCTTTTTTTCCACCTGTCCCAGCTTTTTTGGAACGTGTTGCAGCCATAAAATTCTAATTTAATGATTATTTGCTCAAAACAATGAAGTTTATCAGTTTGAACATTAAATATCTTGTCTTTCTAGGGTATTAAAATAAATATAGGTTGAACATGATTTGCAAATCATTGTATTCTGTTTTTATTTATGTTCAACACAACGTCCAAACTTCATTGGAATTGGGGTTGTAGTTAAAATACATTACATCGACAAATACTGTTAATGACATGCCAACTCTAATTTCTCACTGTCCCGGCTATATGGATGGTTGTTGTCCAGCATCGTTTGCGGCAGCGTCCTTTTAGTTGTTAGCTTTTCCTTTTCCATGCTGCTTTGCTTGAACTCGGCATACTCCTCCTTGTGGACATTCTTCAGGTGCCTGATCAAATTTGTGGTGTTGAAGCATTTAGATGACATTCCCCCAAGAGGTCCTTCAGTTGTGCACAGATTGTAATCGCCATTCGTGTTGTCTGTCTCAGACACCACAAAAAAGTCCCACACCGCTGACATGTTTTTTCACCGACAAGATGTATAAAAAAAAAAAAAAAAAAAAGATTGGTCGCCAGGTATTTACGGTACTATGCCACAAGACATGGGACAAGGCTAACAATAAAATAGCTTTAGGATTGAAACATACATGATGGCGACACGGCATAAATGTCTTTTGTGGAGCCGATCAATTACGTCAGTGATCGGATCGGCGAATTATGACATTAAAGCCGATCTGCATAATATGCTAATTATCGGCCGATACCGATCAACCCGATCAGATTGGTGTAAACTGTACAATGTACACACTGTTTGTACTAAGAGCTGTCCATGAAGTCATGTATTTTTTTATTTTTTTTATTCAACCTCATCCAAGTAAGGTATTTGCAATGCCAACCTGGCTGTAGACAGCAGCGTAAAACAAAACGAAATAGAAACAAATACATATACAAACTTTAAAATGTAATATAAATATTACACTACATCATAGCACATGATGAAGAAAAGGTCCATAAAAGACATGTGAGCGTATGTTCTCTAAAGTTGGATAACTTGGATGAAGAAAACTAATCGCCTGAATGCCAAGACATTAGAAAAACTTGTCTTTTTGAATATATAAATAAATGTAGAAGCATACAGATGACTACAGACAGGGCTCGAGACTGCGACCTTTTTTCAGTTCGTGTGATTAAAAATTTCATATTGTCGCATTTGTGCAAGTGCATTTTAATGATTGAAAGTTGCTTCTTTTATGCCGCAATCTCCTCCAGAGAGAGAGAGAGAGAGAGGGGAAGGGGCGGGGGGGATAGCTCTGACGCCGTCTCAGTCATTGTTCTAAATCCCGTTTGAGTTAAAAACGACCCGCTGCAATATGATTGGCTGCCTGCTGCAACATAATTGACTGCTTTTTCCAGATAGGACACGCTGTTATCACACCACCGTCGCGTACATGTGCGTCACAGATGCGAATAAAGATGATTCGGATTCTGATTGTGTGCCCAGATGCGAATAATGATGATTCTGATTCTGATTGTGTGTCCAGTGGAGTGGCCACTACATACATATATTAACGCTGGCGCGCTACTTATTTGTTTTTAAATGACCAGTGTGAGCCATCAACTCATCTGGACTGCTGGTGATGAAGGTAGCGAGCCTGCACGTACCTTTGTAAAGTCCGGTAAACTCCTCCCGCCGCAAGTCACCTACAACTTGTCTTTTTACACACAACATTATCAATGCTGCTACATTTGTCGCGGGAATCAAACCAAAAGTTATTTACCTGAGTGACGTCACGTATGATTGTCTCAAAATTACGTGTGTGTGTGAGAGAGAGAGAGAGGGGTGGGCTGTACTGCTAAGATTGCCTGTTTAATTTCTCTCATTTTAATTTCACTCATTATTACAAACAGTCACGTGTAAAGTTTTTAATAACTTTATGAAGGTCACAAATCTATCTAATCTATCTATCGAGCTCTGATTGCCTGTCTGTCTATTTATCAAAAATAGATAATAATAAAATGTCGTAGTATAGACATGAAGATATGTGCAAAGTTAAAAAGCCCTGACTCCTTTAAAGAGGATGGTAGAGGAAAACAAACTATCATTCAAATAAAGTGCAATAATTACAGTAGTAATGGTTTATCCACGATGTTTGGGACTATGATTTTATATCGGTAAATTGGTTTGTTTTGCTAGTAAATCATTTGCAAAATAGTGTGAATAATCATAAACGATACTTTTATATGGTGGTGGTGCACGTATGCAATCGTTTTTAAATGTATGTTAATCATATGTTTGTGGTCATGTCATGGTCTGTGTTTTCGTTGAGTTGATTCTGATGAGATTTAGTTTGTTAGCTTTGGTCAAAGTTTCCTGTGTCACATGTTCATGTCTTATCTGCTCATTTGGTTATTGTCTCCACCTGTTCTCGTCAGCCCTCTACCTTATGTCAACCAGTCAGCTCCCTGCAGCCACTCGTGTTCCTCGTCTCAATTTGTATTTAGTTCCCTGCTTTCTTTCACTCTGTGTTGCTGCATTGTTGTTTGTTGGTTGTGGTCAGTTGTCATAGCCCGTGTTTCCTTATCTCGTCATGTTTCTTAATGGTCAGTATTTTGGTTTCCATGTTTCTCTTTCTTTGAATCAAGCTTTTTGGACTCTGTTAATTTATCATTTGCTCCTAGATCCTTGTTTGCCTTTTTTGTTTCTGAAATTAAAATACCTATTTTGATATTCCTGCACTCCTGCCTTGCATCCCTGCATCTCTGCATTTGGGTCACCCTTTTTGCCACCATCACCACCGAACTTGACAGCATTTTTTTAGATCCAGTAGTTGTCAGTATTGAACTACATCAACCTCATTTGCTGGAGCTACCCTGAACTAATAAGTGTGATGGAAACACAAACCACATGGACCACAGAAACCTTTTGCTACCAGGAACTGAAATTTTCTGGGTTGGTTGGTGGAAAAGCCCCTCTTTACCAACTCAACTCCTACTTTTTTTTCCCCCGTTCTAAGAGAACACAACCTTGATCTCTGACAATATGCATCTGCAAAAAAAGAATCTGGTCTTACATTTCCCCCCCCCCCCCCCCCCCCCCTAGAAGTATAATTGCTGTTTGGCTCCAAACACTAAAGAGATTTGCTTCAATCTTTCCTCTGTACATTTTCCAGTTTAGGTGAAAATGTGTCAATTTATATGCAAATGAATTTGAAGACATTTGAGAAAATCTGCCTCACATTTCTGGACCCTAAATTATTGGTTTCTCCTTCTCTACACTAAGACATCTTAATGCACTGAATTGCTTATAGTCTCTATGAATATATGAATAAATCCTTTTGAACTTTTATAATTTTAGTATGCTGACGGGACGTTATGAATTCTAGGCAAGACAGAATGTGGTCAACCACACGAAGAATTATGATCAGGGAATCTTATTTACCATTTCAAATGTATTTCTGCCAAAGCCCTTATTTACTTCCCAAAAGACATTTGCTATTGTTTTTACATTTATTACCTAAAACATTGTCATTATTAGAAGCGCTGAACTGGAAATAGAAACATCTTGTGTAGCGTAAAATGGTTGTTGTTGTAGGCAAATATCATTGGAGGGTTATGTAACTTTGCTGTTTTTTATGAAAATACGCAGTAAACATCAAGAACAAGATACTGTATGTCATCTTTTGTCATTGTGTTATACAACAAAACAGATGCTTTGTCATCTTTTGTCATTGTGTTATACAATACGTGTGTGTGTGTGTGTGTGTGTGTGTGTGTGTGTGTGTGTGTGTGTGTGTGTGTGTGTGTGTGTGGGTGGGTGTGGGTGTGGGTGAAGCGCTTCCACACACAGCGAATCAAAAGTTTGAAACCTGTCTTGGTGCTAGCAATCAGAGGTAGACCGAACTGCTGAATCTCAATTTTCACAACCTCTAAGTATTTTTGCAAGTTTAAAAAAAAAATAATTAAATAGTGAAAACTCAGGACAAAATTAGGACAACGTTTATTGCTTAAAATAAAACACTTATTTAAAAAAACAAAAACAAAAAACCTGAAATAGTCACAAAGTTTTTTCCCGTTCATTGTCATGTCTGGATTTTTTTCTTAAATAAACAATTCCATTAACTATATCCATTTAATCAACATTTGAATGGGGTTAATGTATTACATCAAGGTCTTAACATAATTGTTACTTTTTGAGCTGGCTAAGGTAACAAATGGATTGGAATGGAATGGAACAATTTCACTGAGAAAATGAATTGCTGGGTTTGCTGGCGGACCCAAGCTGGTAGTTTGCTTGC
This sequence comes from Phyllopteryx taeniolatus, assembly GCF_024500385.1. NCBI lineage: Eukaryota > Metazoa > Chordata > Actinopteri > Syngnathiformes > Syngnathidae > Phyllopteryx > Phyllopteryx taeniolatus. The sequence goes on from NC_084512.1 coordinate 6,620,159, forward strand.
TTGTTTGCTTTGCGCTGCTAAGTCATGTGACGGCAGAACATCGAAACACAAGAGGGGGAAGGAGGACCAAAGTGTACCGGCTGAGACAGAAACAATGAGTCTGGCGTTGCCTGTTTGATGAAACCAAAGCCGTGTATACAAGAGCGAAACTGAAACTACTGTATTGATATTGCCACGCTAGTATCGAGCTTGGTATCAATATTATCGATATTTGGATCGATATGCCCACCACTAACCACAGTATCGCAATTGGATTTAATCCTGGACTTTGAGTTAGCTACTCCAAAATCTTCATTTTGTCCTTTACTTGAAATTCTGAAATTGTTTGATGACCTGAAACATTTAAGTATGAAAAATATGCAAAACAAAAAATCAGGAATAGAGCCAGTATTTTTCACTGGACATTTTTCTGACACCTTCCAAACACAATATTATGGCATCTTTAAAAATATCAATGGAACAACGAATGAGTAAAGTTGTTTACGATAAGCTTTACATTCAGAATTGTTGACAGAATGTCACAATGCTCCTGTTCCAAGTCCTGTTCGAGCCCATCCATCCATCCATCCATTTTCTGAGCCGCTTCTCCTCACTAGGGTCGCGGACGTACTAGAGCCTATCCCAGCTATCATCGGGCAGGAGGCGGGGTACACCCTGAACTGGTTGTCAGCCAATCGCAGGGCGCATACAAACAAACAACCATTCGCACGCACAGTCACACCTACGGGCAATTTAGAGTCTTCAATTAATGCATGTTTTTGGGATGTGGGAGGAAACTGGAGTGCCTGGAGAAAACCCACGCAGGCACGGGGAGAACATGCAAACTCCACACAGGCGGGGCCGGGGATTGAACCCGGATCTTCAGAACTGTGAGGCTGACGCTCTAACCAGTCGTCCACCGTGCCGCTTGGGACGTTGTGTTAAACATAAATAAAAACAGAGTACAATGATTTGCAAATCATGTTCAACCTATATTTAATTGAATACACTACAAAGATAGGATATTTAATGTTCAAACTGATCAACTTTATTGTTTTTAGCAAGTAATTATTAACTTAGAATTTTATGGCTGCAACACGTTCCAAAAAAGGTGGGACAGGGTCATGTTTACCACTGTGTTACATCACCTTTTCTTTTAACAACATTCAATAAACGGGAACTGAGGACACTAATTCTTGAAACTTTGTAGGTGGAATTATTTCCCATTCTTGCTTGATGTACAGCTTCAGCTGTTCAACAGTCTCTGTTGTTGTATTTTACGCTTCATAATGCGCCACACATTTTCACTGGGAGACAGGTCTGTACTGCAGGCAGGCCAGTCGAGTACCCGCACTCTTTTACTACGAAGCCACGCTGTTGTAACACGTGCAGAATGTGGTTTGGCATTGTCTTCCTGAAATAAGTAGGGGCGTACATGAAAAAGACGTTGCTTGGATGGCAGCATATGTTTCTCCAAAACCTGTATGTACCTTTCAGCATTAATGGTGCCTTCACAGATGTGTAAGTTACCCATGCCATTGGCACTAACACAGCCCCATACCATCCCAGATGCTGCCTTTTGAACTTTGCGTCCATAACAGTCCGGATGGTTCTTTTCCTCTTTGACCCGGAGGACACGACATCCACAATTTCCAAAAACAATTTGAAATGTGGACTGGTCGGACCACAGAACACTTTTCCACTTTGGATCGGGACATCTTAGATGAGCTCGGGCCCAGAGAAGCCGGCGGAGCTTCTGGGTGTTGATAAAAGGATTTTGCTTTGCGTCGTAGAGTTTCAAGTTGCACTTACGGATGTAGCGCCGAACTGTATTTACTGACACTGGTTTTTTGAAGTGTTCCTGAGCCCATGTGGCGATATCATTTACACATTGATGTTGGTTTTTGATGGAGCGCCGTCTGAGGGATCGAAGGTCACGGGTATTCAATGTTGGTTTTCGGCCTTGCCGCTTACATGCAATGATTTCTCCAGATTCTCTGAATCTTTTTATGATATTATGGACCGTAGATGATGAAATCCCTAAATTCCTTGCAATTGTACATTGAGGAACATTGTCCTTAAACTGTTCGACTATTTTCTCATGCACTTGTTCACAAAAAGGTGAACCCATCTTTGCTTGTGAATGACTGAGCAATTCAGGGAAGCTCCTTTTATACCCAATTACTGCACCCACTTGTTCCCAATTAGCCTGTTCACCTGTGGGATGTTCCAAACAGGTGTTTGATGAGCATTCCTAAACTTTCTCAGTCTTTTATGCCACCTGTCCCAGCTTTTTGGAATGTGTTGCAGCCATAAAATTCTAAATTAAAGATTATTTGGTAAAAAACAAGTTTATCAGTTTGAACATTAAATATGTCTTTGTAGTGTATTCAATTGAATATAGGTTGAACATGATTTGCAAATCATTGTATTCTATTTTTATTTATTTTTAACACAACGTCCCAACTTTATTGGAATTGGGGTTGTATGTCATATTTTTCAAACTTGTTTTTTTTTTTTTTTTTTTTACTCACTCAGTGCTATATATTTGTCACATTTGTTATTTGTATTTGTACTGTGAAATAAATGTAGTTTATATTGTACTCTTGAGTGAAGGTAAGAATAACTTTCACAATAGTTACATAATCCTTGCCTTGAATGGTATACTACTTGAGCTACGAAGATGTTAAAAATAGTTCCTGACCCAGTGAAATGCCAGAGTGCGTCTGTAAGTTGGAATGTTGTTCAACCAAGTACTTGACACAGGCATGGATGATTTTTAACATATATGGCTTATAGCATAGGTCTTGTTAAGAGGTTGTATTTGTTTGTAACCAATAAAGAGGAAGAACCTTCAACATTTGGTTTGCAGGATTTGAAGGGGTTTATTTAGACTCCCCTCGAGCACGGTGCTGTGCAGATGGCCTTGCTTAGAGCATTGAGAAACTGGGTCTGTGATGACTGCAATGATCATTTTGCTCTCAGGGATGGCGTGGAGCTGTGTGTTGTAATCCTGAGGGTTTTAAAGAAACGTCACTTTAAAGAAAACTACAGATGCCTCAAACTAATGAGGCATTTAAGTGCAGTAGAGATTTTTATTTAAAGTACAAGTAAGCAACATTTACAATTTGTACTATATCGATGTGTCCACTTTACAGCACCACTCTCGTGTAGATAATATAGCTAAAATGTAAATGCATGTTTTTATTATCAGACGTAAACCTAGAGTAAAACAGTTAATATATTTATAATGTATAAAATTATTTTGTCTGTGAAACATCACATTTTCTATTGCAGTTATGTCTGTTGGCCTCCTGACTCTTAAAAAAAAAAAAAAACAGACTGATAAAATGTTTTATGGAGGGTTTACAACTTCAACTTGCAATTCTGTATTTCAAGGTCAAATACTCCACACATCATTAAGTGATCTTTGTTTTTGTTTTTTTGCAGCGGAAGACTGTTAACTGTCAGAGTTGAACTCTGACTCTATACCTTATCGTTAAACCAAGATTATTATTGTCAGATCCATGAAAACTTTGAAATATACAGCAAGCACAGCACTGAGAGTACGATCACCGAGTCTTTAAAAGATTCATACCCGCAGGACCACGGGACTGGCTGAAGAACGATGGTGGTAATGGTGCGTTCCACAAAATCTGTGAAGTCCGAAATTTACAACCAGGAAAAGTGTCCTGGAGTTCTGTTTAAAGTCAGAGATCTGACTCCCGAATTTAAGGCAGATACAGTAAGTGTTCTGACTTTTACAATGATAAAGAAATCTGAACTCACACAATTATTCAACCCATGAAGACTTCAATTACAGTGTTCCTCTGAGATATCACTTTTTGTTTAAGATATATATTTTTTAAATTGTATACAGTTTTTAACAATACACCACGAGAAGTTGGACTTTCAGGTGCTGAGTCAGAAGCATATTATACCAACTCCCACTCACTGTCTCTTAATCTATTAATATTTGCCTCCGTTTACTTTTTTGGAAGATGTAAATGTCCGCCCCCCCCATTTCCTGTTTTTTTGGGTAAGATGTTAATGTTAAGATGAATGAGAATTTCGACGCCCACCTCTTGTTTGCGAGGCTTCACCTACACCTGAGGAGCTACTGCCTTTTTGCCTCAAACATTGAGCTGGCTGGCATCCCCTCGGCGAAGAATGTATCTCAGCAACGATATGGATAGAGACAAGAGCTGGCGCTAAAGTGAAGTAAAGTGAGAGCGAGGACTGAATGAAAGAGGCAATTTGAACCTTTTATTTCCATTGATCACAATGGGGAATGTGAGGTTACTCGCCAAGTCGAACTAACAGCTGGTAGAAAACTGCATTTCTTTGTTACATTCAACCCTCAGCTGGAGCCAAGCCGAGTGATGTCATGCCCACTGTGACCACCTGATTACAATTTCCGCATCACAGCGCCCAAATAGTGGTTAGTGGGGAGACTTCAATCATGTTTCTCTAGCTCATCTAAATAACTTGCTCTGGGGAGTCTGACCACAACTTCTTACACCTTGAGAACACAAACAGGCTGCTGGTGGCAAGTGACAAACATGACACAAAGACACAGTGGAGGCGTTGCAGAATCAATATCACTGACTGTTTTGATGTTTTTACAGGTTATATTTTTTTAACTATTAAAAAATTTAATTATTATTAATTGTTATTAGTATTTGGTTTTTATGTTTGATGTTGTTTGTGAATGTACAGCACTTTCAGCTGAATCTCACACACTAATCACCTCCTAAACTCAAACCACCTGCACAGGTTTCCCCAGGTGTCATTAAATTGCTTCAGTTTGGTTCAATTATCTCAATTGGGTTCAATATGGGAAGACTGCAGACTGGCCTGAAACCATCATTGATACCCTCCATAGGATGGGTAAGCCACAAAAGTTCATAGCTAAGGAGGCTGGCTGTTCACAGAGTGCTGTGTCCAAGCATATCAATGGAAGGACAAAATGTGGCAGGAGAAGATGCACTAGCAAAAGAGATGATCGTGGGCTTCGGCGGATTATCAGACAGAGAAGATTCAAGAATCCAGTACAGATCCAGAAAGAGTGTAATGAGGCTGGAGTCACAGCTTCAAAAACCACCACATTCAGACGCATCCGGGAGATGGGCTACAACTGTCGGGTTCCTCGGCTCAAGTCACTTCTGAACCTGAGCAAACGTAGGATGCATCTCAACTGGGCCAAGGAGAAGAAGGACTGGACTGTTGGCCAGTGGTGCAAGGTCCTCTTTCCCGATGAAAGTAAAGTGTGCCTTTCATTCGGGTATCAAGGTGCAAGGGTTTGGAGGAAGACGGATGAAAGAACAGAAGCCAAGCTGCTTGAGGTCCAGTGTTAAATATTCACAGTCAGTCATGATTTGGGGTGCAATGTCCAGTGCACGTGTTGGTAAACTGCTTTCTTAAATCCAAGGTCACCGCAAAAGTCTACCAGAAGGTTTTAGAGGACTTCATGATTCCTTCTGCTGAGGACTTGTATGGAGAAATTTTCAAATTTCATCTTCCAGCAGGACCTGGCCCTTGCCCATGTCCCCAGAAGCTCCAAAACCTGGTTTGATGCCCATGCCTTCACAGTGCTTGACTGGCCAGCCAACTCGCCGGATCTAAACCCCATTGACAATCTATGGGGTATTATCAAGAGGAAAATGAGGGGTACCAGACCCAAAAACAAATAAGAACTGACAGCAAGCATTAAGGAAATCTGAGCTTCCATAACTCACAGGCTGATTGCCTCAATGCCACGGCGCATCGAGGCAGTGATTAAAGTAAAAGGATTCCAAACCAAGTATTGAAGATTAACATATATTTTTGAAAGTACCATATTTTCATTGATTTAATGATTACATTTTTTTTCTACAAAAACTGGTAAATGGTGATTTCTTCACAGTATTCTATTTTTTTTAAATTTCTAATTTTGTGGGTTTTATGAGCTGGAAGCCCAAATTATGTTAAAATAAACAACTAAATACTTGAAATTGTTTAAATTGCGGGCCCTGAAACTAAAATATGTGAAAGTTTAACTTTTTGAATGGAATTATGGAAATAAATAAACCTTTCCATGATATTCAAAATTTTTGGAAAGGGTCTGTATATATACAATATTTTTCTATATGCCATCTCTGTCGCATACTTTTTTTTACCTATTATGGGTAAGTATGGAATGTTTCCCCATTATAAAATATAAACTGGATTTTTCTGTATAGGTAATGCTAGATATCACTCTTTGTCACGACCCATTCTCTGTGGAAATTAATGTGTCATTATAATCAATATATAGTCATATCCGCATCATAAATTGCTAAATGACACCCTTATTGAGGTTCTCACTTTTCAGTTTGTGTTATTGTTTACATTTGACTGGATCACTCCAATTGGGAACTTTCTTACTTCCCATCATCAGTCTGGAGTGCAGCGTTCATTTTGAAAGACTGATGGTGGTGTCTCTGAGGTTGCTGTTAGGTCCATTTTCGTGAGCATAAACATTTGTCTTTGACATCCCAGCAGGCATATGTAGGTAATTCTTTCTACCTCTGGGTCAGATACTGTATGTTCTGTTATTGTGCTTTGAATTGATTACTTACCATTTATTTTGGTTCTTTCTCTCTCTGTCTTTCTCCCCCCCCCCTCCCTCCTTCCATTCTGTCACTTATACTGCAGGTATGCATCGTTCAAAAGAGGGACACAGAGAAGATGTACGCCATGAAGTACATGAACAAACAACAATGTATAGAAAGAGATGAGGTCCGAAACGTCTTTAGGGAGCTTGAGATTCTACAGGAAATTGAACATGTTTTTTTAGTAAATCTCTGGTGACTATCTCATGTTTTTACACTTTCAATGTAGAATGCAATGCTTTGTCTGTTGTTTGCATGTATGTCCAGCCAAAAGAAACTCTCATGGGGTGCATGTTTGATCTGAAGCCTCAAATAGATTCATTCTTTGTGGATATTTTGCACCTGGTATTGCAAGCACTTCATTTGGCACAAAGAGGAAGAAAGGTTTTCCAAATTATTTGCAAAAATCACTAGTATTAACTTATATATAATAATAATAATTTACACAAGATATTTTGGATTTAGGAAGCATGCATACACGCAATTTATAATTACTCTGCTTTGAATTGCCCTAAGCTCTCCCTCGAGTTGGGTAAGTCAGTGAGTGGCGCCTGCTTTCATTATTCAACGTTCATCTCTGAGTGGGACACATTCCCAAATGTAATTGGGGACCTAGCACGCCATTCATGGCATATTGCACAAAGCACTTAACTCTTCTGTAATTGGTAGCATGATATTGCGTGCATCCATCTTTTCCAGACACTCAAAGCAAAATATTTTCTCTCACACATCATGCATGATGGCCTCATACTGTGCTGTTGGTGACTAGATGTGCGGAGACAAATCATTTAGTCTAATTGTGAGAGGTTGTAGCCATCTTGAGAACCCACTGCATTAGATTTTAATCAGTGTACAGTATTACGCTTGTGTATATGTTTATAGTTCAATTCCCATCACGAATGTTTCATTGCCAAAGGCATGTTCTAGTTTGCCATGTGCCCCGTGGTGCTCTGCTTACACCTACTGCTGCAGATAGATTTTTTTAAAAATACTTACAGAATATGTAGCAGCTCACAAACTACTTAAAATACTTCAGAATATTTAGCAGCTCACAAACTACATTACATCCAATATGAAAATTAACACCTTTACATTTATTGTCTCATTTTGAAACCATGATGCCCCAGCCGCGGCACAGTGGGCGACTGGTTAGCACATCTGCCTCACAGTTCTGAGGACCTGCGTTCAAATCCGGCCTCGCCTGTGTGGAGTTTGCATGTTCTCCCTGTGCCTGCGTGGGTTTTCTCTGGGTATTCCGGTTTCCTCCGACATACCAAAAACATGCGTGGTAGGTTGATTGAAGACTCTAAATTGGCCGTAGGTGTGAATGTGAATGCGAATGGTCCATTTTCCATACCGCTTGTCCTCACTTGGGTCGCGGGCATGCTGGTCGCCAGCCAATTGGAGAGCACCTATAAACAAACAACCATTCACACTCAGATTCATGCCACCGCCCCCGAGAGGTTAGGAAAAAGTTGTACACTTTCATTCTAGTATGCCACCTAGAGGTTATGAAAAAGGTGAAGACAAAACTTTAATTCCAATATGACAGGGGTACATATGACTGCATATATGAACAATTGTGCTCATAAGTTTACATACCCAGGCAGAATTTGTGAAATATTGTTTTTTTGTTTTTTTTTTAAATACGTCTGATGACTGAACAACAACCATCATTAATTTCTTTATGGTTATGTTTTGTTTAATGATAATGCTTTTCTGAAATGCTTGACAGTTTAATTTGAATCCCATTAAAATAAAATTAAATGTCTTTCGTCTGGTCCTTCATGTTTTCTTCAAAGAATTGTACACATCTTACAAATTCTGCCTGGGTAATCAAACATATGAGCACAACTGTGTGTTTTCTCATTTAATAAATAAAAGTAAAGCTGTGAATTTCAAAATAAGAGCAAGTAAATAAAAAGAAAGTATTGTGTGTTCAAATAAAGTGATTAACTTCAGAATAATTCTTTGAAAAAAACAAACAAAATACAGATAATACTTCATCTTTTGATCATATGGGTAAAAGCAAAATCATGCATTGTAAAAATGCATTATACATAGGTAAAAGGGTTTTCCAGAATTTTTAGGTCAACTTTGGGGGTGCACATTATACATGGGTGCGCGTGATACATTACGGTACATTAGTATATTGTTAGCATTCACAGGCACTGAATTTTGGCAGTTACACTTTTTAATTTAGTTATTTCTGCCCCAGTTTTAATAAAGACACTTTATTATGTATGAAATGTATTTTATTATGTATGCCATTGTAGTTTAGTCTGCATTGCATTTAATCTGCTTTCGTCAGTTGCTGCTTGACAGCATACAGGTAATGAGACAGGACTTATGAAGCCATCTCCTTTATTTTATAACTGCTTGGAATTTAATGAATTCATCAAATGTAAAAGTGAAATCCTATAGATCTGACAGATTTCATGTTCATAGACGTACCCCTTTAGTGTTGTAATTTCTCTTGCTTAGCAATTGGGCAGGCCAGTAATTGTTAATGGATGTGCAATAGAGCCGCTGGGGACTTGGGGTTCTCTCTATTCTCATAAGCAAACATGTGAGGAACACCAGCTTTGATGTTGTTTTAGAAGTGCTTTTCTTGAGACCATTCCAGGAGGGAGCCAAATACACAGCCGTAGTCACTGTGAAGGCAGGAATACACCAAACAGCTGTCACAGGGAATAATGATTCCTCCTGTAGTGGAGAAGGGAAAACAGGAGGGTTGCTGAAGCCAGTGCTGGGAACGTATTTTGGAAATAGGATATATTCAGACGAAATAGGATTTGTAGGGGTTTCCGCCATCCTTAACCCACACACGTACAGTTAACTCTGACTTTAATTGAGACATCCTGAAATCTGGTGGGCTTTTGTACTGTTATCTGCAGCGTCCGAGCAAAACCATTAAAAGGCTACACGGTGAATCCCATCAGCCGGGTAAAGGCTGCCTTAAGCAGGGCTGATGTCACGTTTACGGTCCACTTTAATTGCTACGGCCAGTCCCTCACTGCATGACTGTGTGCAGGAGTCAAAGTAACATTGAAAGGATTTCCTTGGAAGGGGGAAGATTGAATGTTGTATTCTATCCATCCATCCATCCATTTTCTACCGCTTATCCGGGTCGGGTCGTGGGGGCAGTAGCTTTAGCAGGGACGCCCAGACTTCCCTCTCCCCAGCCACTTCATCCAGCTCTTCCCGGGGGATCCCGAGGCGTTCCCAGGCCAGCCGAAGGACGTAGTCTCTCCAGCGTGTCCTGGGTCGTCCCCGGGGTCTCCTCCCGGTGGGACGTGCCCGGAACACCTCACCAGGGAGGCGTCCGGGAGGCATCCGAATCAGATGCCCCAGCCACCTCATCTGGCTCCTCTCAATGCGGAGGAGCAGCGGCTCTACTCTGAGATCCTCCCGGATGACCGAGCTTCTCACCCTATCTCTAAGGGAGAGCCCGGACACCCTGCGGAGGAAACTCATTTCGGCCGCTTGTTCTTGATCTTGTTCTTTCGGTCACGACCCACAGCTCATGACCATAGGTGAGGGTAGGAACGAAGATCGACCGGTAAATTGAGAGCTTCGCCTTTCGGCTTAGCTCCTTCTTTACCACAACAGACCGATACAAAGTCCGCATCACTGCAGACGCTGCACCGATCCGCCGGTCGATCTCCCGTTCCATTCTTCCCTCACTCGTGAACAAGACCCCAAGATACTTGAACTCCTCCACTTGGGGCAGGATCTCATCCCCGACCTGGAGAGGGCATGCCACCCTTTTCCGACTGAGGACCATGGTCTCAGATTTGGAGGTGCTGATTCTCATCCCAGCCGCATCACATTCGGCTGAGAACTGCTCCAGTGAGAGTTGGAGCTCACGGCTTGATGAAGCCAACAGAACCACATCATCAGCAAAAAGCAGAGATGCAATACTGAGGCCACCAAACCGGACCCCCTCTACGCCTTGGCTGCGCCTAGAAATTCTGTCCATAAAAGTTATGAACAGAATCGGCGACAAAGGCCAGCCTTGGCGGAGTCCAACCCTCACCGGGAATGAGTCCACACTTCCTGCCGGATATGCGGACCAAACTCTGACTCCGGTCGTACGGGACCGAACAGCCTGTATCAGGGGGTTCGGTACCCCATACTCCCGAAGCACCCTCCACAGGACTCCCCGAGGGACAAGGTCGAACGCCTTCTCCAAGTCCACAAAACACATGTAGACTGGTTGGGCGAACTCCCATCCACCCTCGAGGATCCTGCCGAGGGTGTAAAGCTGGTCCACTGTTCCACGGCCAGGACGAAAACCACACTGCTCCTCCTGAATCTGAGATTCGACTTCCCGACGGACCCTCCTCTCCAGCACCCCTGAATAGACCTAACCAGGGAGGCTGAGCAGTGTGATCCCCCTGTAGTTGGAACACACTTCTTAAAAAGGGGGACCACCACCCCAGTCTGCCAATCCAGAGGCACTGTCCCCGATGTCCACGCGATGTTGCAGAGGCGTGTCAACCAGGACAGCCACACAACATCCAGAGCCTTTAGGAACTCCGGGCGAATCTCATCCACCCCCGGGGCCCCTGCCACCAAGGAGCTTTTTAACTACCTCGGTGACCTCAAACACAGAGATAGGAGAGTCCGCCTCAGAGAACCCACACTCTGCTTCCTCATGGGAAGGCGTGTCGGTGGAATTGAGGAGGTCTTCGAAGTATTCTCCCCACCGACTCACAACGTCCCGAGTCGAGGTCAGCAGCGCCCCATCCCCACTATACACAGTGTTGATGGTGCACTGCTATCCTCTCCTGAGACGTCGGATGGTGGACCAGAATTTCCTCGAAGCCGTCCGGAAGTCTTTCTCCATGGCCTCACCGAACTCCTACCATACCCGAGTTTTTGCTTCAGCGACCACCAGAGCTGCATTCCGCTTGGCCAGCCGGTACCCATCAGCTGCCTCAGGAGTCCCACAGGCCAAAAAGGCCCAATAGGACTCCTTCTTCAGCTTGACGGCATCGACACCAACGGGTTCGGGGATTGCCGCCACGTCAGGCACCGACCACCTTACGGCCACAGCTCCGGTCGGCCGCCTCAGCAATGGAGGCGTGGAACATGGTCCACTCGGACTCGATGTCCCCCGCCTCCCCCGGAACATGAGCAAAGTTCTGTCGGAGGTGGGAGTTGAAACTCCTTCTGACAGGGGATTCTGCCAGACGTTTCCAGCAGACCCTCACAATACGTTTGGGCCTGCCATGTCGGATCGGCATCTTCCCCCTCCATCGGAGCCAACTCACCACCAGGTGGTGATCAGTTGACAGCTCCGCCCCTCTCTTCACCCGAGTGTCCAAGACATGCGGCCGCAAGTCCGATGACACGACCACAAAGTCGATCATCGAACTGCGACCTCGGGTGTGCTGGTGCCAAGTGCACGTGTGGACACCTTTATGCTTGAACATGCTGTGCGTTATGGACAATCCGTGACGAGCACAGAAGTCCAATAACAGAACACCGCTCGGGTTCTGATCGGGCGGGCCGTTCCTCCCAATCACGCCCTTCCAGTTCTCACTGTCATTGCCCACGTGAGCATTGAAGTCCCCCAACAGAACAATGGAGTCCCCAGCGGGAGCGCTCTCCAGCACCCCCTCCGAGGACTCCAAAAAGGGTGGGTACTCTGAACTGCTGTTTCGTGCATAGGCACAAACAACAGTCAGGACCCGTCCCCCCACCCGAAGGCGGAGGGAGGCTTCCCTCTCGTCCACGGGGGTGAACTCCAACGTACAGATGCCGAGCCGGGGGGCAATAAGTATACACACACCTGCTCGGCGCCTCTCACCGTGGGCAACTCCAGAGTGGAAGAGAGTCCAACCCCTCTCGAGAGCACTGGTACCAGAGCCCAAGCTGTGTGTGGAGGCGAGTCCGACTATATCTAGTCGGAACTTCTCGACCTCACACACCAGCTCGGGCTCCTTCCCTGCCAGAGAGGTGACATTCCACGTCCCGAGAGCCAGCTTCTGTTGCCGGGGATCGGATCGCCAAGGCCCCCGCCTTCGGCCACCGCCCAGCTCACACTGCACCCGACCCGATTGTTGTGTTCTACACGCGTCATATCCACAAATGACACACAACAGCAAATCACTCAAACAGCATCAGTAGTTCTCCCCATCGCCCAGTGGATGCTGCCTTTGCTTTGTTGAAACATTGATCGAGCAGCAAGGGTAAGAAGTGTAATTGCAGGAAGCCCTAAAATGTAGGTTTTTTTTTTTTTTTAACTCAAATGGGTAATGTGAAGAAGGTTAGGATGGCTTTTTCTTCTCTTGTTATTCATCCTCTCATCAGAATCCCATTGAGCGAGAGGAGTGGAGAGGATATATGTGCTGGGTCCTGCTCGGACTCCATTAGGAATATTGATTTCAGGCTTGGGTGAAACAAGTCCTTTTTGAGATTGTGGAACAAAGTAACCCTTTCCACCCTCAGTCAGAATTCATAACAAGCTGATATTTCCATGTAAAATGCATAAAAAAGTGATGTGCCTCATGCTGTATACAGCTATAACTTACAGGATTTGTTAAGTGACCCTGTGTGCTACTACCTATAGAGAACTATCTGTGGGTCATTGCAATATAAGTGGGGAGAGTCCTTGTAAAAGCAGGGCACCTGAAGGTATACAGTTGGTGGTACGTTTTTAGGCACCGTGAGCAGATGGAGTGATGCAGTCACTTCCAGCTAGCCCAACGTCAACTTTATATAGGCCACCTACAATTTGCAGACTTAACACAGCCAACAGAAGCATACATTTTTATTTTTTTTTTGCCTCAAAACTGTTCTTCTCTTCCTCTCATCTTCTATCTCCCTGTTCCCTGCCTCCCTGTGCTCATTTGTCACCATGGCCCGATTATTTCAGCCCCTGTACTCCTTCCAGCCAGATAACCTTACTCTTTTCGTTGCTGAGACGAGCAGCCCAATTCTGTTCCGACCTTTCCAAGTGTCCTCTCCCCATTTTTGGACAGATCTCCCTCAACTTTATATTGCTGCCAGGCATTCACTCCTTCACAAAGATTTTGACTTGTCTTGGGTTTTGATAATATACCACTCCATAAATGTTGCTTATATTTAAATACTGCATGCAACAGGGCAAACATAAAAACGCATTACAGTAGTGATTAGGTGTAGCGATAGACTGATAGCCCTTTTTCAGGGCCGATACCGATTGTTAGTAGTCAAGGAGGCTGACAATATGCTGTAAAAGGCCAAATATTGGCGTTAAAATTTTGAATAATGCAAACTCCAATCTCAACTTTGTTTAAATGCCTTTAAGTGTATGTTTATTAAACAGCTTTTAAGATTTGACACGTTAACTTTTTTTTTTTTATCATTAGACAAAATACTGTACATCTTTGTTTTAAAATTCTAACAAAAAGTGCAGGGAGCTTCCAGGCTCAGCAGCATGTCTTACAAAGTTAAATGAAAACTTAAATAAATAGCTCCCAGAATGTTAATCTTTTGCTTGTCATTGTTTTAAATTAAAAAGTGCAAGAATTTCCCAGGGTCAGCAGAATCTCTTATAACGAGATACTGCTGAAATTTTCTGAAATTTAAAATACCGTATTTTCACAACCATAGGGCGCACCGTATTGAAAGGCGCAGTCTCAGTTACGGGGTCTATTTCTGTATTTAACACATACTTTAGGCGCACCGTAGTATTGGGCGCAGGCATGGTAAAACATACGCTAGCTTAAAACATAAGGTGTTTTTAAAAAGGCAGCGGGAGCAAAAGTGAGTTTGGTTGTACTTTATTGAAGTATTTAACAATTTACTCACGTTATTTTTTGATCAATCCTCATCCACAAATCCCTCAAAGTCCTCATCTTCTGTATCCGAAATGAACAGTTGGGCAAGTTCTCAATCAAACACGCCAGGTTCGAGTCAGTCTCGTTGCCGTGCGGCTCCTCAGAAATGATGCCGGCTTTTACAAAAGCTTGAACAACAGTGCAAGCAGACACGTTAGCCCAAGCATCCACAATCCATTCACAAATTGTGGCGTAACTCGCCCGGCGTTGCCTCCTCGTCTTAGTTAAGCTGTGTTCGCCATCTGTCATCCATCACTCCCACGGCGCTCGCAACTTCACTTTGAACGCCCTGTTTACACCGATGGGCAGCCGTTGGAGTTCATTAATCCATTGCGTGAGTTGGTCTTCCAACTCGTGCCACCTCACCTTGTTTCCACATTTTGTTTTTCTTTTTTTTCCACGGATACTCAGCTTCGTCTTCTTGACTTGGCGAAGCTGGTTTTCCTGCTTCCTCCACTTGCGAACCATGGTTTGGTTGATCTTGAATTCTCTCAGGGCTGCTCGATTCCCATGTTCCTCTGCGTAACTGATAGCTTGTAGTTTAAACTGTGTTTCGTAAGCGTGTCTCTTCGAAGGTGCAGTTTTCGACTGCGGTCAAGCCAGCCTGCACTCGTAAAGTAGCAATCAAGCCAGCCGCCCCTAATTTTGTTCATACTAGGCATTACGGTAATAGGTCGCCAACTCGCGGCGAAAGCCACCTTCAAAATAAAAGCTTCCCAGTACTACGGACGTCAGTGCTCTTCGGTTAAGGAATGCAACCAGCAAAGTTCATTTAAATCTTGAGATACATTTAAAAAATGTAGTTTATTTGATATCTTAGGAAAAATAAATGGTAAATTGACTGCACTTATATAGCACTTTATCTACATCATCACAGTGCTCAAAGCGCTTTACATAGCCACACATTCACACACACATTCATAAACCAATGGGCGACTGCTGCCATGCAAGGCACTGCCAGGCCCACTGGGAGCAAATTAAGGTTCAGTGTCTTGCCCAAGGACACTTCGACATGCGGACGGATAATCGTAGCAGGGATTCGAACCTGTTGTACCTACTGAGCCAAAGCGACCCCACATAATCCCATTGGTATTGCAAGACAAGTCCAGATCTGTGTGACAGACCACCAAGGACTCCACTAAAAGAGGTTTGATAAAGATCTGATATTGTATTTTTTTTAAAAAGTCTCTGAAAACTAATAAGCTTCATTTTTTATTGCATCTCAAGATTCAAATTAACCTTGCAGGTTGCATTCCTTAACCAAATAGCATTGACGTCTGTATTATTGGGAAGCTTTTATTTTGAAGGTGGCTTTCGCCACGAGTTGGTGACCTATTACCGTAATGCCTAGTATGAACAAAATTAGGGGCGCCTGGCTTGATTTCTACTTTACGAGTGGAGGCTGGCTTGACCGGTGCTATATACCTACTGGGGGTGTGGCTTTAGGGTCCTCCTTCACGCGCACCCTTCCCCCTTGACGTCCGCATGCTCTCTACAGCCACGTCCGCCTTTCCTCTATAAGCAGCGTGTCTGCAGGAAATGCTCCCAGTCAGTCAAGCGCTCAAAAAAAGTCAAAAATTGTTTTTAAAAAAGTCAAGCGGAGCGCTCATCATACAACATTTATAGATGTTGGAACATAAGGCCCGTCCATTTTGGAGAAAATTTAAGACTTTTAAGTGCGCCTTATGGTCGTGAAAATACGGTAGAGGACGTTTCTTTTCCCCCAATGCAGTGGCTCTTGACTGAAGTTGCTTCAGGATCATTGTAACAACTTGTAATAACTCTCTTTCCATGCCGTTCCAAACAAATATGTGCTACTGTAGATGTGGGAGTAAAACTTCATTGAATGTGGGGCAATGAGATCACGAGTGCCACAGCAGAGGAAGCTGTCCTGTCTAGTGTCTCCTGTGAGTCAGCTAGTCACCACGAGGTGATAAAAAGGTGACAGTGAGGAATGCTGTATCCTGGGGCCAGCCATCTGGATGGAGCCTTTGGTACAGTAAAGATGATCTTTGGTTCTGCTCTCCTTCACGTATCATACAAAGACTGGCCAAGCATTTGTATGCAGGAGGAAATGTAATTTTGAATTATTTAATAGCAACACAAAGCAAAACCACCCATTATCTGTCCTATCGCATGAAAGTCAAGGACAAGTCAAAAGCTTTCAGAAGAGAAACCAAACCGTGCTTCAATTGATAATTTTTTCTTTGAGGCCAAAACATGTATTTGTCCTTGGATTTATTTTCACTCTCTACAAAAGATAACACAGATTTCCCAGTTCATAGATGCAGGGCCTTGAATCTGAAGAGGTATCATTAGAATGTGAATACCGCAAATATGCAGATGGTTGCAACGACAATACAATTTACAATTTAAGTCTTTAAAAGAAACGCAAATTACACACTAGAAATATGTACTACTCACTCCTCTGCAAATTGGGGAAAAAAATACATTCTGCTTACTTTTCTAAGATGAGATATTGGATTTTGTTGTATACAGTTTTTTTTTTTTTTACCCGTGTGCTTGATGGATTGGTCAGTTTATGGAGCAGAAATCATTGAATGAAGCATTTCAAATCCCCACTCTCTCACCGAGAGCCTGTGTTTTAATTTGATGTGCATGGTGAAGTAAGCCTGATTAACAAAACTGTCAACTGTGGAGCAAAAGCAGCTTCCAATTAAGTCACTTCAACCAAGATGGTCTCCATTCTAGCTTTAATTTAACAAGCACTTCAAATAAGTGAAATGTTACAAGTATATTGAAATGTTTATCTACCACTCTCAAGTTTTCTGTGCCTGCAGTCTAAGGTGCATGCATCCACAAATACAAACATAACCACGTTAAATGCACATCTAGCATTCTGTCATTGTGGGTTTCAAAAAAAAAGAAAAAAAGTAATGTGTCTTTATAAACAGTTCAAGCTTTGCACAAGCGTTGTTGTTATGTCAGTGCATGGTGTGAGTTAGTGCCTTTTTTGTGTGCAGCTTGCATTTCCTCTAAAAACCCAGCTGTGACTTAATGCTGTGTCCTTCTCCTTTGGCAACCAAACACCCCACCCCAGGTACTCATTCCAAGATGAGGAGGACATGTTTATGGTGGTGGACCTCCTACTTGGAGGAGACCTTCGTTACCACCTGCAGCAGAGTGTCCCCTTCAGCGAGGATGCTGTTAAGCTTTACCTCTGTGAGATGACACTTGCACTAGACTACCTGCAAAGCCAGCACATCATCCACAGGTATGAGGTCAACCGATTTTATTTTCACGTACGTAGTTGTCATGCTGCATTTTTTGTGACACACATTGTGCACATACATTCATTTTTATTATTTTAACTACATCTGCAAGAACCAGATTTTTGGCCTCGTTGAGTCCATCAGAACATTCTTTAATATCAATATTTACTGTAATCGTGACTTCCTTTGTTGATGCGTTAGCTTTCTGCTAAAACCGCAGCCTCACAGATGTCAGCCAGGAACAATGTGTTGACAGGAGGGTATAGGATGTCAGTGGAATGAAGAGAGCGATAATACTTAAAATAACTAGTGGGAAATTGAGGTGGGCAGGCATGGAGTTAAACAAATCCCAGCTTTAAGCAACCAACAGAGGTGGAGAACACAGCGTGCTATCTCAGTCACCTGAGCCTGGGATTTTTCTATTGGAACTGTCAAGTGATAATGCACCTAGAGCCGCACAAATAATTTTCTGGGTGTACGTTCCATGTCATAATTTTATCTAGATGAGGCAGTTTAAAGTTTATGAGGGAAACCGTGGATTAAGAATAAAACACAGTTCTCACAACTGACCAGATTCATATCAATATAAAACCATTGTTCCACTTTGATGTTTATCTTAAAATCGTATTTAATTGTAAGACTATATCAATAGTTGTTCTGTGTAAGAATGATTATACAGCTGTCCAAATTGATGAACTGAAACACTGTTGTTATTCACTATTAAGCGACAGGCAATGTGTAAATTCCCATGCTTTATTTTTGTTTGTATAAATATATTTTCATTGAACAGTGAATGTGAATGTGTTCGACTAAGAGTCAACCATTTGTCATCTGCAGTCATGGTGGGCATTCAGTATGCAGCCTTTGTTCAAATGTGCTGAGCACACTGTTAATTGTCAGCCAAGGAAAGAGCTAGGTCCCTGCAGACCCAGATTTAGAACCACCAAAAAGAGTTTGAACCTTGTTCAAAACACTAATTTGGGCTACAGTGTACCGTGTGAGTGTGTGCGATGTGTGCCTGTACAGAACATGCAAGGAAAGTGTTTACTACAGATGAGCCCTGATACACATTTGAAGGAAATTCTACATCAGCATATGATTTACTGTTGTGTTTCTTCCTTTTGCACCATGACTGGCAGTTCTTATGAGTAAACTGAGCCGATAGAGACAGTTCATGAAAATACTTTTACTTTATTTCATCCCTTCCATTGTTATCCACATCTGTTTTTGTCACAGTCTACACTCAGAGCCATAATCCAAACCACGGTCACCCTGAGCTACTCGATTTTGTTCCACACTGCAGGTTTTTGACAGGAAAATACCATACAATTATTTTTGTTGCACTAGCTGAAGGAAGAAGGTCTCTGGTCTCCTAGCAACAGTCAACTGCTGCCGATATGCCCAAGGAGGCAATATTAGTTCTTTTAGTAAAGGAGGAAAAGGGTTGAGTCCCTCATGTGTAGTCCCCATCAGGATTTTAGTGCACCAACATCTTGTCTCATTTGAGTTCCTCATTCAGGGCATTTCTGGTTAAAGAAAAAAACGCAGAGGTTTCTTGCTTGCTACAAAATACCGTACATGTTGAGGGAATTTTATTCATTGGACATTAGTGTAGCTTTTCTTTAGAAGCCCTCCTATGAATATGCATGTATGCCCCTCCCGCGTGCTGCACTATGACAGCCCCGCTTCCAGTTTTTCTTTTGACAGATAATATTAGCATTTGGTTCTTAGAACATAGGTTGTATTGGGTCCACAAATGCTTACGTTATCCGTACCAGTGTGTGTAGGATACATTATTTGGCATCCAACTCCGTGTTAATCACTGCTAAAATATGAAGTGGCTGAATATGTCAGTAGTTTGGTTGACTCGTATTGAGCATGTGCTAACTAACCTGGACGAGCCTCCCTGGATTCTTCTCATACATTCTGG
The DNA here is from genome assembly GCF_024500385.1 of Phyllopteryx taeniolatus. Lineage (NCBI taxonomy): Eukaryota > Metazoa > Chordata > Actinopteri > Syngnathiformes > Syngnathidae > Phyllopteryx > Phyllopteryx taeniolatus. The sequence goes on from NC_084512.1 coordinate 6,639,765, forward strand.
AATTGTTTCAATTATGAAAAAGGAGAACTTCCTCCCTGTTATCGTCTGATGGTCATGCGCATACATATGCACTGAACGTGTTGCAACAACATGTAGTTCACACTTCGATAGGCCTTGAAACACCTCCTACAGGTTTTCATTTACACAATTTATCATTCCTATACACATTTAATCTCAATGTTCCCTGTTTACCACACCAAGACCAGGATTAATAACAGTGCAATATTGTAGTACTGTATGGACATACAGTATACATTTCTGACATAGTAGTGGCTTTATGCACTGAATAAATTATTTTGTTGTTGTATTTGTCTTCGTCTCCTCTAGAGATGTCAAACCAGACAACATTCTTTTGGATGAACAAGGTAAGGATGTCATCTGCTTTTATGAAACAATTTGGCTTGGTTGCTTGATTCCAATTATTAGCTATAGAGTCTTCCTTCGTGGTCTAAATACAGTACATTAGAGGTGTGTTGATCGTTAAATAATGAAAATAATTGCAGGTGACAGCCAGTGAACTAATGCGGAGGGTATTATCATTTAACAGTTAAAATAATATGATTTTTTTTTTCACAATTTAAAACTGTTCGCAGGTTTTTTTATTGCTATAATTAGCTTTTAACTCTGACATCAAGAATTAAAGGAAACTTTGCACACCATTTTAAAGCCTTCCGCAACCCGTGTTTTTGTGGGTGGTCTTGTCTCGAGAGTTGACCAACACCACTAACTCACGCTGCATGCATGTAGTGGTAATCAAGCCATTATTAGAGCTAATTTTACCATCACCTGTTGGCTAAATTTAGTAAACGCACACGTAGCATAGGAACGTTAAAATAAAAATTTTACAAAGTTCGAATTCAATGCTTAACCGGAACCAAACCTAAGAGTGTTGACCACAACTCTAGACTTAACCACAGAGGAATGTGGTGCTCATATAGACTAGGTTGGAGAAAGGCATACACAAATGAACCTGCTGGCTCTTTAGTAATTCAATCTATAACAAAGTCAGAGGAGTCTAGAAAAAAATTACATACATCCGTGACACTCTCAGGGCATTGAATCTATCGCAACTGGACTGTTCCGGTAGCCATTAGTCTGTCCTAACTAAGTCTTGTTGCATGAGCTGATGAAGCCTGCTCAGATGAGAGGCGAAACCTCTTCTAAGACGACCAGAACAGTCCAGTTGCGATCAATTCAGTGCCCTGAGAATGAACTGACCTGGATGAATGAGACATGTCTGTGGTGCTCATAACCACAAGAAGGATTAATGTCCTTCTCCTTTGGTTATTTTGCATATCAAAATGATTTCAAAATTAACATGAGGCTTGTCTGGTTGTTTCCCCTCAGGCCATGCTCATCTGACAGACTTTAACATAGCGACAATAATAAAGGATGGAGAGCGAGCAACGGCCTTAGCTGGAACCAAGCCGTACATGGGTAACATTGCAGCTTCCTTGTATAATTTGGATACAACTTTGACTTGAGAAATGCAAACAGCCTTCAGGGTTTGGGCCTGAAATCCCCTAACTCTTAATTCTTCAGATTTCAAACACATTTTGGACACTTCTCTGTTTTCAACTTCATGAGAACAGTTTGGGGGAGGCTCTTTTTCTGTTCTAGCATGATTGTGCATTGCACAAAAAGGTCCATAATTGGTTACTTGACCCCATTTGTAACCCAAAATGTTTTTACACTAAGGTATTTTTTCTCATTGAAATGAATGAAAATGCAGTTAATCAGTTCAAGCCCCAAAATTAAATTGTACTTACCTTTTTATCAGTGTGTGGTTACAAATAAATATAGTGCAGTATAGAAATAAGTGAAAACACAGTTATAAAAAAATAAAACACAAAATAAATGTAATGCTCATTAACTAAGGAGGGGAAAGAGAAGGTGGATTATAGCCGCTCATTCATCTTCCACAATAGCATTGAGAAATTCTGATTGAGTTTTTTCTTTTGTCTGTTTCTTTTCTAATTCAATTCTAATTCTAATCCAATTCGTTGATTGTGGCTTAACAAACCGATCCAGGGAAACTTCTTTTTCTGTTCAGAAAAAAAGTCTGAAAGTGGGACGTCCCATTGTCGTTTAAAAGCTTAATTGCTCTGTTCGCCAATTTGCTGCACATTTCTTTAGATCTTTTTTTTTTATTGCCTCGCTCACGCTATCACTAGCAAGCGCTTTTTCATTTTTGTCAGTCTAAAAAAGAGCATAAAAACCCCAACAAAGATACAGTGCCTACCTTAGTTTAATTGCGTGATTCACAGTCAGTGACGGTTGCACAAAGCGCAGATCTTTCTGCTCATATTCCGTAACTGGACATTTGTGAGTAGGGAAGCCAATTTCTTTCCAATTTGCTTTTATGAAAAGAGAAGACAATCTTGGTTGATGGGATTTTCTGAGAAGACCATTTCTGGCCAGTAAGCCTTTGTGTGTGGAGATGACAACTTCTAGTTAATTGGCATTTGTGAGAAGAGAGCAATTTTTGATCAGTTGACTTTTGTGAGAAGAGAAGCCCATAATGGCTAGGTAAGAGGCCTAGGCCTCTACGGAGGAATAAAACGACACCTGTACTGTTAATAAAGGTTTTCTGATGGCCAAAAAAATTATATTTCTGCTCATCTACGAAAAGTGCTTCTAAACACTATCTTTAGCAGTTTCCTTTTTGATTACTTTTTACTTTTTTACCTTTTCCTGTTTCATAATATGGCGACTGCTGGTCGCATCTGGCTCAATGTGCGTATAGGCGGAGCTTCCGCCGAGCAAACTCCTCCGGAGAGAACAATTTTGATGGGATTACGCCAGCATTAACTGTTCGTTGTTTTAATTAAAGAGATGCTACAATTCAATAAATAACATGAACACTGTAAATGGTATTTTTGGGATGAAAATAAAATGATTTCTGGACTTTTGTTTTTTACGACATCAATCACAAACGCTATTAGATTTGTGATTGGATGATCAATGATGTTGAGGCGAAACCTCCGCGTAGAGCAGATTTCCGTCTTACGCCGCGGAGCAGACAACTAGTTTTCAGCGTACATCCAAGCGTTATGCACAGAGTCAATGATCGTCAGGCAGCGCGAGTAGAAGCACAACCAAAGTAGATCCTACCATTCTTCCATACCAAGATCTTTCTCAAACCAAACATAATGCGTAACTAGAAGTAATTTTTTTGCAAAAAATTTGTACGTAACCCGTATTGTTCGTAAACAGAGGCGTTCGTAACCCAAGGTTCCACTGTACTTGGTACAGATAAGATACCTGGCCTCAGCCCCAATCAAATCAATTACCTCTGACCTTACAAATGTTTGTCATTATGGAGATCTGAGTTCTGACAATGCAGGCATTAATGATTAGCAGAATACAAGCTGTTGGATTTACAATTTAAGACTCTACACTTAAATATAAGCAGAATTACAGTAGGTGTGTGACAATAATACCGTAGTGCAACACTTTGTGCAACTAGAGCCTGCAGCAAAAGGTGCCAAAGTCACATGTCTGCTGATTTCATCATCCCTTCAGAAACTCTTACAGTATGTGTGTCTTGTGTGTATTTGTAGAAAGCTGAACTGTCTGTCCACTGTCTTTGTTCCCTCTCAGCTCCAGAGATCTTTCAGTCCTTCTTGAATGGTGGGATGGGCTATGCCTTTGAGGTAGACTGGTGGTCACTAGGGGTGACAGTCTTCGAAGTTCTACGGGGATGGGTAAGGTATTAGATTCAAACACTGAACTTGAACTCCTCGAAGGAGACATACTGTATGTATATTTTTACAACTTAAAACAAGTCCCAGGTGTTTTACTAACATATCTATGACATGCTTTTGTCAAAATATCCCAAGGATTAAGAATACAAGATTTTACAAGATTAACTTGATTGTTTAATTTCACACTTGATTGATGGGTAGGCTCTGCAGAGACCCAACTATTTATATACAAGACGATAAAAAATAAATTTGCCCTAGCATGTCCTCTTTAATGCTCCTTTCATAATTCCTTCTTTCCATGATGTCATCCTTCCAGAGGCCTTATGAGATCCATGCCAGTAACTCACTGGAGTCTCTGATCCAGCTCTTCAGCACAGTCAGTGTCCAGTACAGCCCAGCCTGGCCCAAAGACCTGATTTCTCTCCTGAGAAAGGTAAGTAGTAGACACCTGAAGTTCCTTGTGAGTTATGTTGCAGACTGACCATATTTACCATATTGAATTCCTTAGGAAGTTCACTTAGGAGTTTCCAAAATTGTCATTGTTGGTATAGTCGTTGAGTTGCCTGTCTTCCATGCAGGCAGCATGGGTTCAGTTCCCACACAGTGACAGTTTTACTGTGAGTGTCAATGGTTGTCTATCTCTTTATGTACCTGTGACTAACTGGCGACCAGTCCAGTGTGTAGTCTGCCTTTTGGCCAAAGTCAACTGGGATAGGCAGCACCTGAACTGGATAAACTGTATACTTCTGTTTAGCCCTCTAAACCTGTGGCTAGCCCCAGTTGGTCATTGTGAAAAGTGCATCTAATTCCAGAAGGGACAAGGGCAATGTGGATGAGAAAGAAAAGAGTGAGAAACCCCAAAAATTTGTCATTGCATATATACAGGTATGAGGTCTATCTGAGAAACTAAGAAGGCTTTTCAACCAACACAAAATACAGGTGCACTTACAACCTGGTAACACCCTGAGAAAAAGGTTGGTACACCCCCAAAGACTTGATACCAAATACCCAGAAAAGCAATCTTGTGTATGTGGTCAAGTGCAGTGAGGAATGCACGGATGCATATATTGCGGAAACCAAGCAACCACTGAGCAGGCGCATGGCGCAACACGGATGCACCGAATCTTCAGGTCAAGACGCAGCTGTTTACCTGCACCTCAAAGAGAAATGGCACTCTTTTCAGGACAAAAATGAGCATATTCATCCATCCATTTTCTGAGCCACTTCTCCTCACGAGGGTCGCGGGCGTGCTGGAGCCTATCCCAGCTATCATCGGGCAGGAGGCGGGGTACACCCTGAACTGGTTGCCAACCAATCGCAGGGCACATACTACTAGACAAAAAAAATGGTTTGAAAGAGGAGGGAGAGAGGCCATCTTACGTTAAGGTCGAAAGACCATCTCTCTACACACAGGAGAAGGATTAATAAAATCACCTATCTTCCACTTAAAATGTCCTCCTTTCGTCCTTTTCAGATAGACTCAGTGACTCAGCCTCTAACGTAGAACAAACAAACCTGGCGACTGCTATTGATGGGCAGACCCCTCTTTGCAAGGCATCTTAACGACCGTTGTTTTGCATCCCAGAAGAGTGATACCATTCGTAGTTTTGGGACATACCTCGAACCTGGAGGATAAAAAGTTGGGTTTCCCACTAGCACCATGACTAGCCGGTTGCATGAACAGATGAAGCCTGCTTGGATGAGAGGCGAAATGTTTTCTAATGCTTGGTATACACAAAAGAATTTTTCAAATCTTAAAATATTTTTTTTGTCTGCTAAAGACCCCACACATGATAAAAACTGGCATTTCACAGTTTTGGTCGTATTGTGTGTTGTGTGCGCCAATAATCTCAACACAGAGCACCTCACATATGAAGATTCTGTTCTGCCACCAATCTCACACGATCTCCCAAAGTCGAAGACGAGCAGACACTTCCGGGTATGGAAGGGAGGGTATGTCTCTCACTTGAAAATTCAATGCTTGACATAATTTTACTTACAAACAGTATTTCTAATTTATAATTAGATTGTTTTCTCTGGCGGCGGCACGGTGGACGACTGGTTAGAGCGTCAGCCTCACAGTTCTGAGGTGCGGGGTTCAATCCCCGTCCCCGCCTGTGTGGAGTTTGCATGTTCTCCCCGTGCCTGCGTGGGTTTTCTCCGGGTACTCCGGTTTCCTCCCACATCCCAAAAACATGCATGAATTGGAGACTCTAAATTGCCCGTAGGCATGACTGTGAGTGCGAATGGTTGTTTGTTCCTATGTGCCCTGCGATTGGCTGGCAACCAGTTCAGGGTGTACCCCGCCTCCTGCCCGATGACAGCTGGGATAGGCTCCAGCACGCCCGCGACCCTAGTGAGGAGAAGCGGCTCAGAAAATGGATGGATGGATGGATGGATGTTTTCTCTGGCTTGCTTTCGTTTTGATTGAATAGACATTTTATGTTTTATTTATTTATGTACAGACAGGCATTTTTTGTTACGGGCCTTAGACAATGAACCATCATAAACAAGCTAAATGTAAGACATTAAGCTTTGAAAAATCGAAACATAATGAAATCAAAATCAAGTCAAGGGAAGGCTGAAAGGAGGAACATAGCAAAACAGGCAGATAAAAGGGTTATATCAGAGGTCGTGTTTTGGGTTAAAAAAAAACAGGAAGCCACAGGAAAGGAGGTTGCAGGTTGGGTGGGAGATCGATGGGAAATGAGTCGGCTACAGCTTGAGGGAGGGAGGATGATGAGTGCAGGCCCTCAGGACAAGGGAGAGGAGACAGTAGGCTAGGAATCTGAGATGGAGGCAGAGAAACTGTGGACTGTGTGTGCACATTTCTTTCTTTTTTTTTTTGTGGGGGGGGGGGGGGGGGGGGTGATCATTGGCATCAAAACCAACCCTCTAACTTCTTAATGGAGCTCCAAATGTGCTTACAGGTGAAAATCTGCCATTTCCCTTCAGTCCTAAATTGAATTTCTGTTCAATGCTTGAATCAAACAAAAGTACAGTGGGTATGGAATGTATTCAGACCCCCTTAAATGGTTCCCTCTTTGTTATATTGCAGCCATTTAAGTTAACTTTTTTCCCTTCATTAATGTACACGGAGCACCCCATATTGGCAGAAAAAACGGACATGTTGAAAGTTTTGCAGACTTATTAAAAAAGAAAAACTGAAATATCACACAGCCATAAGTATTCAGACCCTTTGCTGTGACACTCATCTATTTAACTCGGGTGCTGTCCATTTCTCCAGATCCTTAAAATGGATCTCTACCTTCATTGGAGTCCAGCTGTGTTTGATTTTACTGATTGGACTTGATTAGGAACACACACCTGTCTATGTAAGACCTGACAGCTCACAGTGCATGTCAGATCAAATGAGAATCATGAGGTCAAAGGAACTGCCTGAAGAGCTCAGAGACAGAATTGTGGCAAGGTACAGATCTGGCCAAGGTTACCAAAAAAATTCTGCTGCACTTAAGGTTCCTAAGAGCACAGTGGCCTCCATAATCCTGAAATGGAAGACGTTTGGGACAATCAGAACCCTTCCGGGAGCTGGCCATCCAGCCAAACTGAGCAATCGGGGGAGAAGAGCCTTAATGAGAGAGGTAAAGAAGAACCCAAAGATCACTGTGGCTCATCTCCAGAGATGCAGTCGGGAGATGGGAGAAAGTTATAGAAAGTCAACCATCACTGCAGCCCTCCAACAGTCAGGGCTGTATGGCAGAGTGGCCTGACAAAAGCCTCTCCTCAGTGCAAGACACCTGAAAGCCCCCATGGAGTTTGCTAAAAAAAAAACCTGAAGGACTCCAAGATGGTGAGAAATAAGATTCTCTGGTCTGATGAGACCAAGATAAAACTTTTTGGCCTTAATTCTAAGTGGTATGTGTGGAGAAAACCAGGCACTGCTCATCACCTCTCCAATACAGACCCAACAGTGAAGCATGGTGGTGGCAGCATGATTCATGCTGTGGGGATGTTTTTCAGCTGCAGGGACAGGGAGACTGGTTGCAATCAAAGGAAAGATGAATCCGGCCAAGTACACGGATATCCTGGATGAAAACCTTCTCCAGAGTGCTCAGGACCTCAGACTGGCCAAAGGTTCACCTTCCAACAAGACAATAATCCAAAGCACACAGCTAAAATAACGAAGGGGTGGCTTCAGAACAACACCGTGACTGTACTTGAATGGTCCAGCCACAGCCCTGACTTAAAGCCATTTGAGCATCTCTGGAGACACTTGAAAATGGCTGTCCACCAACGTTCACCATCCAACCTGACAGAACTGGAGAGGATCTGCAAGGAGGAATGGCAGAGGATCCTCAAATCCAGGTGTGAAAAACTTGTTTGATCATTCCCAAAAAGACTCATGGCTGTATTAGTTCAAAGGGTGCTTCTACCGAATACTAAGCAAAAGGTCTGAACACTTATGTGTGTATGATATTTCAGTTTTTCTTTTTTAATAAATCTGCAAAAATTTCACCTATTCTGTTTGTTTCTGTCAATATGGGGTGTTGTGTGTACATTAATGGTGGGGGGTGGGTGGGGAGAACTTAAATGATTTTAGCAAATGGCTGCAATATAACAAAGAGTGATATATTTAAGGGGGTCTGAATATTTTCTGTACCCACTGTACTTTTCTTGAGAACATTTCTTTACATTCATTTTAGTTTAGCAGTATTCTTTGTAAGACATTCATTCATTCATTTTCCGTACCGCTTATCCTCACTAGGGTCGCGGGCATGCTGGAGCATATCCCAGCTACCAAGAGTGTGCACATGCACTGTGTCTGTGTGAATGTTCTGGATGGGGTGTTGGTCTTTTCCACTCTGCTACTAATCGATTACTCTGTCTCGACTCCAGCGAGACAGACCTATATGGGCCTGCAGGAGGAAACTGTACAGTATTCAAATAAACAAGGGGCGAGAAAGCACAGGAATGTTAGTGTGTCAGCCAAAGCAAAACACTATTATTTTTTCCCCCATATTACTCGTGAAGTAAAACACGGTCCGCAATATCAGCGAATATTTCCTTTCTCAACGAAGATGGTCCTGTGTAGTTGAGATACAATTTCAGGTCCAACTAAACGAAAGATTGATTGGATTAACACTGCCCCCTGTTGGTTTGTGCATCCACATGAGGTAAAACGTCACTTCTACTTAATTTAGTTCAAGTGCAGTGGAAGCCTAGTTATTGAGTGTTTTTGCAAATTCTTTGGAAAAGAGCAAGGAATCCAAAGTGGAAAGTAAATCTGTTTAAGAAAAATAGGGCAGGTCCCAGTTAATGGATTAATGTGGCAGTTTTGGAAGGGTTTTGGAGTGGTTAGTCTCCAAATGTTCGATGGGTGCACATCCTGTATAAGAAAAACACAGACTAGCTTGCAACAACCATACCTACCAAGGAAGAAAAAAATGTGTTTGCTGTATTGCATTGCATTCCTGAGTACAGCAGTTGTGTTGCAATATTATAAAGTTCACCATCAGATTTGGAAGCGTCATTGTAGTTAACTGATTTGACTTTCACTTGGAAATTTTGAATTTGCCATGATTTAAGACGTGAGATCCCTGCTTCTGTTGTCCATTATTATAAACAGTCAGCAGCACACAAGGTTGAGTTGTGTACACAACACACCGAAGCAAAGTATGGTATATAATGAAGAATGTATTTTTGGATTATTGTTATTTTGAGTCTAACCAAAACAAGTACACCCATTAGCCTTGATTTATTTGGAAACTGCTGTGACTGTAGCAAAAATGGTGTGCGTGTATGTGTGTGTGTGTGTGTGTGTGTGTCTCCACCAGCTACTTACAGTGAACCCTGAGCATCGTTTCTCCAGCCTGTCTGACATGCAGACGTCTCCCTACCTCGCAGACATCAACTGGGATGCCATTTATGAAAAGAAGATGGAAGCCGGATTTGTTCCAAATGTTAGTTTAGAGTATCCCAACGCAAATACTCACAATACTTTTTCCTGCTCATTAAGAGCAAGTGTAGCTACTAAATGATGAAAATCAAAACTGTTTGTCGCCTCCTATTGCTATTTCTTTATATTTTTTGGCCGAGACAGAAAGTTTTGGTACCTTGAAGCCCTATATCACTGATGTATGTATTGTTTTTTTTTCTAATTCTCTGCTTTGGATTCTTCATTCGATCGTGTAGAAAGGTCGCCTCCACTGCGACCCAACCTTTGAGCTGGAGGAGATGATCTTGGAATCACGTCCCCTTCACAAGAAGAAGAAAAGACTGGCAAAGAACCGGTCTCGAGACAACAGCAAAGATTCACAGTCTGTGAGTAATTTTTTTGCTGATGTCAACTCAGTCAGTTTAACAGTGTAAACACTGAAAAACATGTTATTGTATATCAAAAAAACTTTTGATTTTCGTCATTCTACTTCTTCCGCATTTACCTCATCCTTCCACATTTCTTGACCTCTTCGAACCATTCCAACGTTTAGGTATCACATTCTACATTTCAACAATTCAACTAACTCCACACCCACAGCGTTCCAACTCAGTTTAAGAACTTCATTCACATGCTGTTTCGAAGGAAATTGCATTCTGTAGTTTATGATTGATGCGCCGATGATCAGTGGTGTTTTTAAATATTGGAATAACCTAACAAAGCAAACAAACAACAACTCATAAAAATAGGATAGATCTTGGGCTCTTTTAAACTGTTCAAATAACAATTGCAACTAGTTTTTGGAGAGATGCTAATCTGTATCCTGACCATTCTCAATGTGCCCTTGAGCAAGGCACTGAACCCCCCAACCTCAGCGCAAGAGTCCAGCTCAGTTTGTATGCACCATCACTGTCACATCTAACCTTGCATGGTTCTATGTGTGTTGTCTGCTTTTCGTGTTATAGGCCACAAAAATATACATTGTATAAATTAAATTTTCCCTTGTGTATGAGTATATACAGTAAAAAAAATAAAAAATAAAAATGATGGAAACAAATCAACTGTTTTCAGTTCACACTAGTTTGAGGTTGAGGTTTTATAATCTCATTTGTCTTCAAACATTACAACCCAAGATTTAACTAATTTAAACTATACTTTTCACCATTGTCTTAAGTTTTAAATGTTTTATGTCTCACACAGCTTCCTGTGAAGTCACAAAGTCTTATGCAACTATTTTACAATGATGCTGTGCAAATGTAGCCCTCAGTGAACTTTCCGAGTATTGCAGTGCCTTATATTGTGTTTTGAGCTTTTCAATGATGCAACATATTAGACTTTAATAAATACTGCATTTCTTCAGAGTTGGTGAAAGAGGGCGGCCTTTGTGTACATGCGTGGGTTCTTTCTGGCTAATCCGGCTTCCTCCTCTAGTCTAAAAACATACACCTACTGGCAACAATATAAAGATTTGCAACGTTACAATATGTCTAAAATTTATATCAGTATGATGCGAACTACAACTACAATAATAAACCTCTCCATAAAGTCTTCCCAGCAGTGCCTCCAGCCAATTTAGTCTCTATATTAATTACTGTATATTCTTAATTCACTTCAAGGTCCTTCCCTTAGCCTTAGATATCATTATCATCACCATACATAATCTTTAGAGTAATTAGCAAATTTAAAATGATGAAATTAATACAATGTCAAACAAGACCCATAGCTTTATTTTTTCTAAATGTGCTCAGCCTTTATTTTTGAGCTGTTTTTTCCACTTTGTCATCCTATCATTCAACACAGATTTCCCCTCTGTGTTATTGAGTAACAGTCTGTTCCCATCACACAGTTATGGCATCAGTGATATTAACGTCAGCCCAGTATGTATGCATTTTACTGTACAATGTCCTCAACATGTGTATACCCACCAAGCACAGTTGAGAAACTTGGGAGTGTGTATCCATCTAGCCTGTTTGTTCTCATGCTGGGTTATTACCAAGGTTACTAAATTATGAAGCCTTCAGTGCTGTTGTCATGGCCTCAAGAGCCTTCGGAAATTTGAGCTGCTATTTTTGTCTTGGGCAAAACATCCAATTAGAGGAAGACAATTCATGACGCGTCGTGGGGGGAAACCTGAAAATAAAGCTGATATCAGAGGTTACGACATCATTTGATTGAAATTGACGTTGACGTTTGTTTACGCCATTAATGAGAACGATGTTGATGTGTGAGATGTTAAAGATGGATGCACTTGATGTGTTGGATTTTGCTTTCGTACAGGAGAACGACTATCTACAGGAGTGCCTTGAAGCGGTGCAGCAAGAGTTCATGATCTTCAACCGTGAGAAGTAAGGCAAAGCTGCATCAACAACTAACTGAGGCTGGCTTAACACCACTTGGTGAAAGTAACAATTCTGAGCCAAGTGGCACAATTTGGGTATGGGTCATGGTTTTCTAAAGAAAAAAAAAACATGAAATCGGATACCCTCAGAATGGAATTATGCCCCTTCTAAATGTGGGTAAAATCTGATGTGTATCGATATGAATTTCTGCCAACAGATCTGATCGACCTAGCACATGCGCATCTGCACAACAACAGTAATTGTGCTCACATTAAAACAAAAAAACCTGCACGAAATGAAAACTACAGCAGTGAGCATGGATGAATAAGGAAAATGATTGCTGACTGCGCCCATTGAAGTAATGCAAGTTTACCTATATTTAACACATTCACTGCCATTGACGGCTTTAGAAGTCAAATATCCATCTTAACTGGGAAGGCAAGCAGTGAATAGGACATTCTCCCAGAAACTTTGAAAAGCCACAATTATTCAAGTCGAGACAAAAATAGAATTTTTTTGGCAAGGCACATCAGCTCTATGTTCACAGATGCAAAAATGAAGCATACAGAGAAAAGAACGCTGTCCCTACTGTGAAACATGGAGGCAGCTCTGTTATGTTCTTGGGCTGCTTTGTTGCATCTGGCACAGGGTGTCTTGAATCTGTGCAGGGTACAATAAAATCTCGAGACTATGAAGGTATTCTAGTGAGAAATGTGCTGGCCAGTGTCAGAAAGCTTGGTCTCAGTCACAGGTCATGGGTCTTGCGATAGGATGACGCAAAACACACACCTAAAAACACCCGAGGAAGGCTAAGAGCAAAACATTGGACTCTTCTGAAGTGGCCTTCTATGAGCCCTGATCTCAATCCTATTGAACATCTGTGGAAGGAGCTGAAACATGCCGTCTGGACAAAGCACCCTTCAAACCTGGGACATGCATTTGACTGCAGTGATTGCCTGAAAAGGTTGGACAACAGAATATTAAGGGTGCCATCCTTTTTGTCAAGGTTTTATTTTTAATAATTCTCTTCAAACACAATTCAAAAGCAACATCTGATTTTCACTGATTAATTTTCATAAATTATTTTTCATTTATTATTCCATTTGTCAGATTCAAGTTATTTCTGTGACCACTGTGGGTTTTTTATTTATTTTTTTCATTAACAGAGAGGTACCAACAATTTTATCCACATGTGTAACTGTTAATATTGTTGTCACTTGACCATGTCGACACTCATGTAGTTGTTTACTTGCATTTTGGGAATGTGTGAATGCAGGTTGTGTTATGTGTTCTGTATATGTAAACAGTGATATGGGTCACTTGAAACGACATACTAAAACAGAATTACCTCTCCTGCTTGCCAAAAGTTGAAGGTAGTGTATTCCTCCGCAAGCAAGTAAGGGTTAAGTAACCATTATCACTACTCACCATTAAATAGAGGAGTAGTTGGATGAAGCTGCGGAAAGAACAATTTATTTTCATCCTTTGTGTGACTATATTGCTGTAGTGAGGGAGCGTCCATCAGAGAATCATAATTGCATCTTCCGTTATGAACCGGTTATTACCAGTTTTCCTGGGTACGGACTTCTCCGCTCTACTGAGTAGCGCTCTAGTACCATATTTGGTCCTTATAGGATTGTTAAAACAACAATTGTAATTTAGGCAGTTGCCTGAGTAGTCCAAACCAGTCTTTAGAGTCATGCAAATTATATTTTGTTGTTGCATTCAGCAAATTAAATTTAAAAAATAATGATAACATTAAAAGTTAGTGATAGTCAATAAACAGGACAATGGCAGTTTGCCTAAGGAGGGAAGGAAGACTTCATCTAAAAAGACATAATTGTATTTTATTCGGAATCTGCAAGAAAGCAAAGCAACTAAGCAGATACAAGGAATTAAGACCGTTTGAAAAACACAATTTTAATTCAGTCCTCAATGGTCTTATATGACATTGGACTTGAAATTATATTCATATCTGTACAGTATACTGTGGTAAATCATGAATTCTGTTCCATCAATTATTAGTTGCATCTCGTCCCTTTTTGGTTCAGTGCCTCTTTAAATTATTGGCTCATTTATTATCAGCCCAGTTATGACACTGCAGCATTATTGAAATCCTTCTTTATCAGAAATGACTCATTTTGTCCTAATTAGGTGATTATTGATGCGTTCTATTTATAATGTGGTGCATGATATCAGAGCAGAAGTTCTCTCATTAAACTTTCAACATTGTCTTACATTCTACAAATATGTCTTGACATTCTGGGACCTAAAAATAGCGCGTGTCAAATATTTAATGCAAGTTGATGATTATAACTTTTTTTTTCTTTTCTCAGGTTGAAAAAGCGTCAAGAAGAGGGTCATAGTGAGGCTGGGGGTGACGATGCCAGTGGAGATGGAGATGCGGAGGCCGGCGGCACCGACGACGACGCTGCCGAGCCTGAAGCGGAACCAGAGCCCGAGTCCTCTTCAAAACTGAGCATGTGTGGCTCGGTGTGCTCCTCCCCTGGCAGCTGCTAGTGTCATATCAGCTCACAGTGCAGGATACAGGATGAAGATCTCTCAGTGCCATGCCAGTAGATATATTCTCCCCTCTCCCCTTTGCAGTAGCCAGGAGGGGACGAAGCACACAGCAGCGGGAACTGACGCACTGCAGGACCCAATTAATTTTTTTTTTTTTTTTTTTTTTTTGTAGCACCCTTCCCCCGGTAAGGCAAGAATGAAGCAGATTCTCCACCTCCTTTTCCGCCCTTCACAATCCTCCAACTTCTATGCAATGTTACACTTCATTCACAGCATGACAAACAGTACCACACACTAGGAGATGAAGCAGAATGCTCGGCAAAGATGATGACATCCTGAGCAATAGCTGTTCACGATATTTTGGTTGCTTTGGTGGTTTTAGTGGAGATGATTCTTCTCTCCTCCTCTTCAAAATGAGCCTAGGATGACTGAATAATTCAACATGCACAGGCAATTTTACAGTTTTACAGCCTGTCTCTACTTCACTCCTGCCCCTGGCCTCTCTTATGTCATGAATGCTCTAATTCAGAGTAATTGTTGTTCTTCTTGTGTATTGGCATACTGTACTTACTGTATATTGCTGCACCTTCGGAAAATCATTGGCGTTTAGGCAACAATGGCAAGCTAAGTAGCAGTAGTTGATTATTTGCATTATTCACATTTAAACCATGAATTTTAGAGGTCAATATACATGGCTTTAATTTCTATCCACTATAATTTATTGATTGCATCTACAAAGTCAGTGAACCCATGTAAAGATGCATTATCTCAGACGTAGTATCCTGTATGCTCTGACTTAAGGTAAGTAGCTTTTCGGAGTAAATATCAAAAAGTTGAAAATTAAGTTTGTTTCTCGAAATATTTAGTTTTTCTCGATCACCCTCCTGCAGTGCTCATCCTGGGGATTAAACTAACAAGATGTCAGTAATTCAAATTGTTTTCCCAATCAAAGTCCAGTATTACCATCGTGATAGTGGTACATTTAAGGCGGGACCGTTATTATTCTTTTAAACTTGAGAACATGTAGCAATGATCCACCCGTCATAAAATGAAAAACATGGAAATAGCATACATTGTGTATGTAAATAACTTCACCACAGTTTTATGTGGGGCTGCAAATGCGACATATGTCAACTCAACTAAAAAAAGAGGTGTGTGAAGTCAATCCTTTGTATTGCTTCATTCTGCTTTTAGCTCCAAGTGTGCAGGCACATCTTGTAGGCAACATAGGCCAAAGCTTTTCTACCATTTGCATATCCATTTCTAGGGAAGTGTGTGAATGTATCTTTCTTCTTTCTGTATGACATGGATTTAACAGTCCGGTGTACAATCATATTGCCAAGATGTAGAAACGGGGAATTTAATGACGTGCAAAAGAGAGAATTCTCCGCCCTGTGAGGTTGTTAGCTTAGTTTAGCGTAACTTAAATGCAAGAATGTTGAGGAATTACCTAAAAGCTTGCAATCCAGTGTCGAACCCTCCTTTTGTTGTTCTACGTCATCCACAGGCACATGTACAAAGGTGATATAGGAGATTAAAATTGGCTTATGTCATGGAAATGCGTTAACTATTTTCAACAGTAGTCTGGTAGATGTATTAGTGTTGGAAGCAGTTAGTAATATATTACGTTTTCCCATGATTGTAATGATAATGAAGAAAGCCGTTTCCTAGTTTTAGGCTAATCAATTTTCATCTTACAATGGAGCCTGTAGGGTCGAACGCAATTCATCACAGGATGTCGGACAACCTTTGATTTGTTTGGATTCGTGAGGAAAATAAATAATAATAAACGCTTTGAGGCGTAACAATACGTCGTCACGTGGCAGGAGAAAGCATGCTCAGTTACCACCATACTTGCAGTTTTTCATTGGATTGTTTCATATTTGTGGCCTAAAAGTATATCTCGTGCAAATATTTACTGTAATTTTAGCATTTCGCGGTTCTGAATGGCAAACAATGAACTAATTAGCGCTGCGGCGTAAAAATACGTTATCACGTTGCGCAAACAAGTACGCTCAGTACTGCTGTACTTAGTTTTGTCTTTGGGTGTTTTATGGCCTTAAAGTGTTTTTCATACAAATATTTCCTGTAAATAAGATTTTACAACTACATTACTGTAGGTTAATGATGACGTGTTCTGAGTTAGGTACACATTAGGATCACACCACCCGAGGAGCAGAACGTTTCATCTATCCAGGAACCCTTGTAATGTCACAAGATTGCGAGTTTGAATCCTTCTGACTTCTCAGGCAGTTAATCTTTTGATGCCTGGTGGTGAGGTACGCTGACATTTGACATGATATTCTTCAGAACCTTTTTGAGGCAAATACCCCCACATATTGTGTTGTTTCATAAAAGTTATATCTTTGGGGTGTTTGAATTTTGATGTTCCAATGTAAATTTGTCTTTTTAAAAAAACAGCGCGTTTCCCAAAAATTTTAATAAGAGTGACTAGCATTATTAAATGAGACAATACGTAGCATCATGCAAGTCTGTCATATACAGTTTTTTTTCTCTCAATCTTTTAGTTTTTTGTTTTTGTTTTGCATGTACCTATACAGTATAAACCTCGATTTTGCCAACGCCTGGAGCTTGAGCTTTAATGGCTGATTTGTGCATGCACAAGCTGTTGATGATAGTATACCTCCATACTCGCACCATTGTTGACCCCAAGTGCAACTGGCCTGCGTGACTATTTCTGGTGGTTTTACTGTACAGAAGCGCATAAACCTGGTCTTAGATGGCATGGTATCGTTGTATGGCATGGTTTACCTTCTGGGATCCTGTAGGTTGTCTTGATACTTGTAATGTTCATACAGCAGTGAGAATGTTTTTGTTTTTTTCTCCGGCCTCTCCCTGAGGTTGATTACTTGTTATTATGGCGACTGCAGTTTGACTACAGTAAACAAATACAGGTATTTATGACAAGGTGAAGGAAATGAAAGAAACCAAGTCACTCATTGGAGTGAGTGGAATGAGGGTTTCCTTTTCGCACGATCAAAATACTGAATAGTTGGTGAAGTTCATGAAAAACATTCTACACTAAATAAATACAAGCCTGTGTGCATTATGCTGAATGCCAATTATTTGTAAATGGATAACTGATTTTGATGATTAGGTGTAGCTTTCAATAGTAATCTGTTGTTTTGTTTTTGGATAGCAGTGATCATTCCCAGATGGACATCGCTCATGTTCCTTTTAATTGTTAATGTTTGGATGCTCGTAGGTGTTTTCAAAGCACTCTGTGCTCGTATTTGACCAGCAAAGCATGTCTCCTAATCTGCCGCGGTCCAGTCGATGTGCTCGAGGTATGCAAAAGTGTCGATTTTTTTTTTTTTTAACTGGGTCGATTTTATTTTGAAAGTTGGTGCCCTGTTACCATTACGATGCAATTTATGTTATTCCTTTCTTCCATACAATCCTGCAGTGCATCATTTTGTGCGACAGAATTTTTATGAGGCGTTTGGTGAAAAGCCTTGTATTGTAAACTTACTGAAACTGCTTGTGTGTTCACAACATGCTGCTTCAACTGCTTTCGTAAAGAAATAAAACTCCTTCCCGGAAGGTGCCTTTTGGCTTTTTTTTTTTTTTTGTCTTGTCAAGGAATAAAACCTCCCTCGAAGACGGGTAGAGGTGAGTCAGTGGTGTCCCTCGGCCTATTTTAGGGATGGAAGGACGGATACAAAGGTTTTCAAGAAAATAAGTTGATCACTGCTGCTAGGAAGAGTTAACTCCAGCAAACAGCAAGTCCCATGCTACTTAGCTACGCTAGCTAATTAGTCTGAAATGCATTGAGAAGGTCCTGCTTGTTTACATAAAGATGAAGAGGTTTTTAAAGTGAACTTTATGCATGAGCGTATTCACTAATGATTATCATCAGTGAATAATAATGCCCTTGTTATAATCACTCTTCCGGCCCTGTTGGAAATGGAACATAAAACATTTCAGTTCATTTGCATCATATAAGACTTATTTGAGCTTTTATTTAGGTAGTAGTAATTCGATCAATGTTTTCCGACCTTTATTGAGCCACCTTTTACAATTGAAAACTGTCATGGCAGCCCCCCCCCCCCCCCCCAAAAAAAAAAAAAAGAAATAATGAAAAAAGTATGAATACAGAAATAATGATCATGTTGCCTCAATTTACCACAAAGCTGATGTCAGGATATACTACTTTTGTTGTATGAAAGTTTATTGTCCCTTCTGCCATCGAATGAAAGAGCATTTCATTGTTCTGCCTGTCAGTGCATCGTTGTATGTCACTGGCATAGATTGATGATATATATTTGTAATTATTGAACAATATTCATCATAATAAGAGTAATGCTGTAAACATACGTCCTGTGTTTGTGAGCTGTATTGAAAGACTGATTGATGTTATGTCATGTTAAATCCGTGCAATAACATTGAAAAGCATTTTTCTCCGTTTTTGTTCGCTGTTTGTGAAATTTGTGCTCGTGTGCTACGTTCGCTCACATCCTGCGCACCTCCTGGGGGCTAAGCCCACCCGGCCCATAAAACCTAGTGACGCCTGCGAGGTGAGTACATGAATACATTGTTTCCTTCTGTTAATATGACTGTATTGATTGTAATGTATAAAAATGGGGAAAGGAAGTCATGCAAGGCTCCTCTTTTTTCAGTTATTCAAAGTTCCAAATCCTCTTAAGTTCCTCCGTGTACATCTGATTTAGGACTTGTGTGGTGTTCCGGCTCCTCCAGGATGCCCACAGGCTTTCCTGTATTGTCCAGTTGGGAGCGCCACTCTGGGTCTTCAATGGCCTCCAGGAGTGCCGCCAGCTCCACCTCCAACTTGCCAACAGTGTCCTCCACTTTCTGCAAAATACAGAGGGTATATTTGGGTGCTTAGAGCTGGAGTATGAATAATGGAATCATCAGTCATGAATTATACGATCCCTTGATTCATATGAATAATGCAACTGCTCAAAACTAAGGGAAGGTCAGATGAAGTATAAGAAGAGTTCTTGATGAGTTTTTGAGACTTAATGAATTCAGAATCAGAAACTGGATGTTGTGGTCAGCCGCATTCTTGACTTGAAAAGAAACGTGGAGGCTTTTTAGGTAGTACAGAGAGAGCTTACACTAAAAGTAGGGAAACGAAACTTCCTCAGACCTGATGTTCCCAAATCACAAAGTTGAAAATGACTATTTGGGAGGGGATTTTTAAAAAAATAAAATAACATAAAATCACCTTCTCCACTACATCCAAGCGGTTATGAAGACTTGTCTGTTCTTGACATGCACTTGAAGGCACAGCTCGACGCGACCGCTCAGAGTCTGCCTCTGAAAGCGCAATCAGCACACACAATAGTGAACGTACACGATAAATCAGACACAAAGCTGTCGAGGGCCAATCAACTGAACACGCCCCTTACATACTATATGGGTCAAATTTGACCCGTTTTGACATTCATCAGTGATACGAAGAATCAAAATATCATTCTCACTGAAATTTGATGACTTCCTAAAGGACAGGTGTTTTTGTTGCGGGCCGAATTGTAATGACAATTTCCCTCAGAGGTCCATTACGACAGTGAGACCATATAAATGTTTGTCTCAACAGATAGGAGGTAGGAGTCTGTCAGCATGGCATATCTTGGCATGACAATATTTGCCCGTACTGCTTGCAAAAATGCTCCAAATCTGTCAGAGGGCAACCTTTTTTTTTGTTTGCAGCCCCTCTGAGGTCACCCTACAGAATTCGATGTGGGCTCTGGCTGGGCCATTCCAAAACCTGAATTTTATTCTGGTGAGCCCAATCATGTTTGCGTTAGGAGATTACATTGGTTTAAATATTGCATACTTGAGCAAAAAGAGTATTTTACCTTGAAATTGTAAAACTGAACAAAATGATTGACTGTAAATTATTTATTTATGACTTAATAATAATCCTAACACCCTTGCATTTGTACAACGAGATTTTTGAAAAGGCATGAGATCAAGCTAAAGCAATACCATTTTTATTGCAATTATTAAACAATTTGCTGGTTGTCTATCGAGTAAATGAAGCGAAAGCCTACTAATATCTTTCTCCTGGTAATGACAATCACATTGAAAATGGCAGTTCCTTCATCATTTTGTATCGGTGGATGCTTTGTTGTGCTTCAGATGAAACTTAAATGGCCCGCTGATGCTGAACTGCCTTTGCTATTATTCAACATCAAGGCACTGAGAATTCCTTTTGCGTCCATCGTTGCTCTCATAGTGGGCAGCTTGCCTTTTGGGGAACACCAGATGAGACTGTTCTGTCCTGGAGAAATATCATGAGACACTCACTCGTTCCTCAGTTGTCGAAAATTGAATTTCTTTTATTGTCCAACTGGCAGTGGACTGAGAGGAAGGAGGCCGACATCTCATGATGTCTTTCCAATTGCGAGAACGAAAACCAAACCCAAAACATGCTTTTCCTGAAATACAAGCCTTACATTGTTATGTTAATGTTAATGCTTTTTATTTTCAACTATGAGCTCACTTTTGTTGCAAATTCATCAATTGTGTATGCATGTGCTGATGTGCCATCAGAGGCGGTTCAGACCAGCAAATGTCTGCTTACAATTCTTTCAGCATGAGGTCACGCAAACAAATTGATAACAATGTATAAACAAAATAGATAGAAAGTAAATAAAATAATGAAATAAACCCTTCAAAGGTTTACAGAGGGATTCCTGTGCATTTCCTCCAAACAGGCAGAGAAAAGGCAAAGTGGTCTCCAGCTTCGTGAAGCCTTCTATCACCGTGTCTGACAGTGACAGAGGGCAGCAAAGATGAGATCCTCTGGGTCAGGTCTGAAGGTACAATCAGATGTGAGCTTATCAAAGTAGACGCTTTTTTTGCCGTAGGAACAAAATGTGCTGCTGGCCCTCTAACTGGCTGACAAAAACAACCCCAGCCCCTTACCCAAACCACAGCTGTGCTTCTACGTCAGCGGGTTTGTCGGATCCGTGTGCAATTTAGAGGTGGGGAAAAATGCCACTGGTGTGACATGCTGATATTCTAGCTGAACTTCTCACCCACTGAGTTTGATTCACAAGGACGATGTGTCAGTGTTTTTGAAGCAAAGTACGCAAAATAGCTGACAAGCTCATATGTGCAATCCAGCTGTTACCAAGGATTCTTGTTTGTGTTGGCTGATGCTTGTAGAAAAGCGACATGGTTTTGTTGTTGTTGTTGTTTTTTACCGTCAGAAATGTTCCAGGAGGTTAATTAATCAGAAAAGATACCCACCCACTGTGAGAGGAGACAAGCTACAGGAAAAGCAAACAGACATGGTGATGTAACGCAGTGACTCCGCCAAAGGACAAAGGTGAATGAGCTTGAGTGTTTATGTCACGTTACTCCCTGCAAGCGCAAGGGAGTTCAGTCAAATGCAAAATTGAGACGTTGGTGCAAACCACAGCAGTTTGTGTGCGTGGCATACACGACGCGACCACAGTACTCTTTTTATGGGCAGGAAACGGCTATCACAATGTAAACCGGATCACATTCAGATTTGGTGTTTGTAACAGTAGGCTACTTGAGATCTCAACACGAGCCAGTCATGGTATCTCGTTCTCAAATTCATGTCAAAAATATTGACATATTTTCTTCCATCTCTGATTTCCGTCAAGATATTTTGAACGAGTTCTTGTACTGCATCTCATTTTATGAACCATTTAGCATTTTTGCTCGGTGAGTGTAGGTAGTCTCAGTTTTAATTTCATTAAAGCACAGAAGAATTTATCTTAACATTTAGGACATTGGTTTTTAAAACTAACATATTAAATAAAAGAAAACATCTTCAAAACTTTGCAAAAGCCCACAATTCCAATCCACAACTTCGTCACTACCTGAAACGGAAGTAGAAAGCAAATACTGTACTGTTTTTTGTTTTTTTTACTATTGTACTATTACTATTTTGACTAAGGAATATTACAATAGGGCGGCACGTTGAGCGACTGGTTAGAGAGTCTGCCTCACAGTTCCGAGGACCGGGGTTCAATCCCCGGCCCCGCCTGTGTGGAGTTTGCATGTTCTCCCCGTGCCTGCGTGGGTTTTCTCCGGGCACTCCGGTTTCCTCCCACATCCCCAAAAAACATGCACGGTAGGTTAATTGACAACTCTAAATTGCCCATAGATGTGAATGTGAGTGCGAATGGTTGTTTGTTTCTATGTGCCCTGCGATTGGCTGGCGACCAGTTCAGGCTCCTGCCCGATGATAGCTGGGATAGGCTCCAGCACGCCTGCGACCCTTGTGAGGAGAAGCGGCTCAGAAAATGGATGGATGGATGAATCTTACAAGAATAGTAACACACAGTAATTTGGATAAATAATTATAATCTGATTACCAGTCTGGAAATAGTAACACGCTAGATCACTTGTTACCAAAGAATTCGGCATTTATTAGTCATCGCTGGCCCTTAAGTGTCCAAACAAATCATCCCTAAAGTGCTTACGGCCTCAATGGGGCATCATTTCAAGGTATTTGGGGATTACTGTGATCTGTTAACCAGAATCATATTACAGTTCTCATTTTCTTTCTTTTATTTTTAATTTAGTGCTATATGGGCTAATCTATTGCAACCCACCTCACGATAAGGAAGTAGAACCATGTGATTTCTCCCAGCTACTCAGTCAAGAGATATTTATTGTTTTAATTTAAAAAAAAAATTTACATTTATCATACTGATTATTATCCTTCAAGAAAGAACATTTACCTCACACTTGGCTGTATATTTGTTTTGCACACAGAACCAAATCACACACATGCAAGCATGCAGGAAGAGATGTCAAAGTGAAAAGTGTGCACAAACACACATGAGCTTGGTAAATGGGAATGGTGCCTTGCTTCAGGGCATTGTGACAGTAGCTGGGAATCATACTAGCATCTCTCCAACAACTATTTTTATATTTTTTTTCAGCAGCTGGTTCCAAAGCCCAAGTCCTTCCAAATGAGTTACTACCACTCCATACTGTTATAAATGTAAAAAGTTACTAAATTTAAAAATTGTGCTTGTAGTTTGCAGTGGACTCATCATAAGATCTGTTCCCAATATTTTTTCGACTATCGTTCGACTGATTTAGAGAAACCAAATTTTAGATACACTTCTCAGTATGATGCAATACACTGAAAATTACTCCCCCTATAATAAACTAAATAATAATGTCAAATAATTGAATTTAGGATTATTGCCTATGCAAAGGCAACATTTTAGATGGAGTGGTCATAATGTTCGGATTGGTCGGTGACAATGAGGGAAATGTAAATGTTTTAACGCTATGAACTAACTTAAATTCTGTTCAGTGAAGTAGCATACACTTGCATACTTCCCTACAGCCGACCATTCTTGAAGTATGAAGTCATCATAATGCACACTTCGGGCTCAAAACATGAAGTACTTTCCAATTGTGCTTTCATAAAACAAAGCCACAGCATCCGATTAGAGCTAAAGATGTGAACACAATAGTGGAAAGGGTTGTTTTTTCCCCTCACAGTAAATTTGATTCAGTGACACTACAGCTGCAGTGAATTAGAACCATATGTGCTTCAACCCATGCAGTGCATTCCTAGCGCATTCATGATGCAGCCCAGCTTTATTCTCAACACACACACACGTCTCTGTAAAAATCACAACTATATCACCAATCCATATATATATATATATATATATACATATATATATATAATTATTATTATTATTTTTTTTTTAATCTCTGGTGGCATAACTCCCAACCCCACCACCAAGTTCCTTTTCTTACCTGCCACAGTGTAGCCAATCAAGAGGATGATGAGTCCAATTGTGGGGATGGAGGGGCGGATCATGTTGTGTTTTAAAAAGAGGAGCGTGAACAATTGTTTTCCAGTGCAATACTCCCTTTGTCCGACTTTGCTGTATCTACAGTCTTTCCTCCGAAGTGGTTGCGCCCAGTTTCCTAATGAAAACATGGAACGCAGAGCAGAACGCTCGGTATCTGGAAAGGGGTGGGAGGTTTGTACTGGGCAGGGGAGTGAAATCTAAGTCTAACTAAACATGAATAGACTTTAGATAAAATGTCTCCTCAACTTAATTGCCGTCTTATAATTTATTTATAGTCATACAGTGAGGCTTTGTTGCATTTGTGGTTATGTTATGTAAAAACTGTGTTTTTACATTTTATTGAGAAAGCTGGCGTTGAAGTGAATAAACAAGTGCTTTATCAGTTTTCATTGAGGCTGAGTTTTAGTCGTTTGTCCATTTAACAATTCATAAAGCCTTAATTAACTGATATGAGTCATTTGATAAGAACATCAAGGGTTATTACTGCTTGCCAAAGAGTATAAGCTCACATGTAGCCCTACTATTTGCTCCTTACCTAGGTGCTGCTCTATAATAAATAATCATTACAGTGAGCCGCATTACAAAAGCAGTGTTTCAAATTTTGGTTACCTAAGTTAGTTACATGGGAGATTCAAAAACATTAGAAACAGCTCTCCATATGATGCGGTACAGTCTTACACCACTGCAACGCGCACCCACAATAATCAACACATTGATAACTAAATACCTCTCCGACAATGTCAATCGAAATAGAACGCAATAACCTTGTAAAGGAAAAATATTTGATTGACGCCGCTTCTATTGGATGGCTGTTTTTGGTCACACGAGAATCTTTGAATTGAATTCTATCGTTGGAGAGGAGAAAGAAAAAGGGATCTTAAACCGAACTGAGATTTTAGTCAACTCCTTTTTGTTTAATTTTCAGAATGAAATCTTAAGACCGCGGCTCTTTTTCTGAGAAATTCTGTTTCCAGCAGGAAGTCTGTGAAATCAAATCAATTGCGCTGCAAAGAATGCCCTCTGTAGTCACATTGATTGCTTCCTTTTATTCGCACTGGATTGGACTTTTTCTTTCTGACTCACACACATACACTCACACGTGCAAACGCACAGTCTGGTTGTAGTAAGCATGGCTATCTTCTTTAAGCCAGACTGCCTTCTTCAGCCTCATGTTCTGCTCACTTGTCTGGCCTCTTAAGCAGATCTCCAGGTTAAGCAGCAGAAACGCCAAAGTGTGGCAAAAGTGAGAATGAGACGTGAGACAGGCTGCGATATTAATGTCCCTCAGTGGACGTGACGGGTGACCACTGAAGGTTCAGGGAAATATGCTGATTTAATGAGCCAAGGCACACAACGTGCCACATGAATGCGAGCGAGAAGATGACGGCACCTGGTTGTGCTCATGTGGCATGTGACAATCTGCTGGAGGCGGGGTCACCTTCCCTGTCTATTTCTGTGCACTTTTCCACTTTGTCCTGTGTGTCATCCTGACAAAATATCTCACCCACTGGAAAGGACAGAGTGTGACAGTTCAAGGTTCAGACTTGTGTTTGGGAAAGAAGATTACGAAATGGATTACCTGTAAGTGTAGGTCATACTAGAGGTTGGTTCAAGTTAATTTAGGGTTTAAGGAAGGATAAAGTAACCCCGTATCAGTGTCCATGTCCGCTTTGTCTACACAGAGCTCACTGTGTGTGTTGCTTGTATCTCCCAAGGGCTTTCAATATAACCCCATGCATGTGACTCGCCATGTTCCAGTCAAAATAGGGTCACTTGTAGAATTGGATAGAGCAGTTTGGATTGACACTGTTAGAGAGGTATTCATTTAACAATATATTTATTCTTTGCATTTTGCTTTGGTGTAGAATTGCACCGCATTATACTGAGAGGTGTTTTCTAATAGTCTGCCCTGCCCTTTTTGTTTGGCAAGATCCTAAAACTCTTTGAGGCACTATTGGTAAATAAGTACCACATGCTTTATGACACACTTCTCATATTAGACTGAGCAAGTCTATATAATAATGCAGATATAGAAGTAACCGCCACACGCTAATACCAGACGGCAGTGTTTTCAAACTTTGTGTTCACAAAATCTGTCACTGACTGAACTGGCTCGCTCGCCTGACGTCCTTGCAGGCAATGTGAGTTCACGTCACACTCAGTGACACTGTGAATGTGAGTGTGAATTGTTGTCTCTTTCTACAGTATATGTGACCGATTGGCAACCATTCCAGGATAGAATCTGAAGTCAGCTAGGATAGGCTCCAGTATAGAAAATGGAGAGGTGGATAGATTGATTCTCCAACCTAAACTAGTATTATAGTAATATTTGTGTTACTGTGTTGATCAGATTTCACATATTTCTCTCTCAGGGTGTCTGGAGGCTTTGCACAATCTTCTTGCACATATATACATAAGCACAATTTTAGAGAGACAGCACCAGATCGTACTTCAACCAAACCAATAGGTACCAACACCAACATTTCAAAACATGGATCTGAACTGCAAGTTGTCTATAGATGTGCTAATATCCACTTGCACAGACCGGTACCTTAATTCTCGACGTGAAAAATGCCGGTGCAGGTTACTAATGGTTTGCTATACTTTCTCCTTTCCCTGTTAGCACCCCATCCCATATTCCTTAATTCCTGATCCACCCCCATTCCCAGTTGTCTCCCCTGTGTGGTTGAGCCTTTGGATCACTGCTCCTGAGATAAACCCTAAGTCTGCATCTATCCCCTTAGACCGTCTGATTTGCTCTACGTCACAGAAAGGGGAAGTAATCCTGGTCTGGGCCAGGAATAGAATGCTGGGAGGGGCCAAGCCACCGGAGAGACGCTCCCGAGTCACTGTGTATGTGTCCCTAGATAATCCCTTTTTAAACAGCTTCTTACCTGGGTAAGAGTTTGGGAACTCAGGCTGTGGACATTACACCGTGGGAGCTGTACTGGGTAGTATCCCACACCTCAACAGCTGAGAAGGATTCACACACAGATACAGAACAGTTTGGATTCTAAGAGGACTCTGTTTCAACCAGGATGAACTTTGCTGCTCAGTTATTCTACTCAAGCTACTTGAGTGAGCGACTGGAACGATTGTTTTCACCGAAGCCTGCACTTAAAGGCATCGAAGAAAATGACCCCTTTTGGCACAGGTGGGAAACATGTAGCGACCCAGACCCATCAGAACTCTCCTCTACCCAGCTCAATCCAGTAGCAATGCGCTATCTTTGTGACAAAAAACAACCTCTAGCCCAGAATAAAGACGAGACTCCAAATGTAAGAGCAGTTCCAACCTCAGTCCCTCCTCCTGTTTCTACCGCACTTTTACAGCTCCCTCTAACAAATCCCCCTCATACCAGAAGAGACTTGTTTTCACAAATTTCTGCGTTTAAAGATAACGAAGAAAATGATACCTTTTGGCAGAGGTGGGATGCATTTAGTGACCCAGACCCTTCAAAGCTCTCCTCTACCCTCCTCAATCCAGTAGTGATGCCCAATCTTTGTGGCAAAACTCAACCTCCAGTCCAAAACAAAGACGAGACTTCCAGCATATGCTCAGTTCCAGCCTCAGACCTTGCTCTTGTTTCGGCTTCACTTTCACAACTTTCAATAACAAATCGCCCTCACACCAAAATAGAATTCACAAAACAATCAGCTTGTCTTCCGAATCAAGATTTGGCTGCTTTGGTCTCCAAATTAACAATATGCAAACTTCCCTCCAACAATTCTCTATCTTCACATACCCCTATCCCCAAATCTTGTCCAGATTTATCTAAGTCCCTAACAGCACCAACCTCATCTTCTAAGCCATCAATTCCCGATTCATATGAGGACAAATTGCTTCCTTCCCTGGATACACTGGTAGACATTCTCCTTCGTTTGGCACTTTATGTTGTTCTCCTCTTTGTCGCCAGGTAATGCTAACTATTTGTAAGAAAGGCTTCATGCCTGGTGCACGCATTTTGCACTACATATCTCTACTGTATATGTGCTTGTGTCCCACATGGAAGCAAGTGATACTGTGTGTTTGTTTTTGTTTTTTGGGCAATGTTCACATAGAAATCAATATTATGATATTAACCCAATTATAGTAGAAAGAGACTTATGTTAACTGCCTTTTCAGATCACCCAGACAAGGTGACACTATCACTGAATAATAACCTAATTTCGATATTCATTATTGGAGACATGTATATAGACTAATGACCACTTGACATCCTGTGTCTGTTTAAAAGAAAAACATAACACATGCCACCTTGCCACTTCACAATGCTTACTACTGGTTATTACAAGCAGAGACATATGGTGAGGTTAATGTCTTGTCAGGCACTGGCATTATACTCAGATTTACAAAATGATGAGCCAAACAGAGTAGCGTATTTGCCATTCAATTTGAAGCCGACTTTACAAACTGGAAAACCGGGATTTTCTGAACTGATGTTTGAAACAGATAGTTGGGCTCTGGTATTTGTCTTACTTTATTAATTAGATCCTGTTTCAATGGTTAGTCCAGTTTTCAAACATTTTTAAGGTTAGATAGATCTTCCACATTTGTCTTTCATTTGGAGCAAAGTTTTACAATGAACAGACTGCAGCTGCACACTTGATTTTTTTTTTTTAATTGCAGCGAGCTATGTCTCTGCGTAGAAGCGTTGGAACATAACTTGTGTGCTCTTGTAGGCCTCTTTAGTGAGGCAGAGTCCAGTCTGCCTCACCTTGTGCTTTTTTTATATGCGGTGTTATGCGATCAGCAAAACTAAATATGTTACACACATATTAAAACCTTATTATTGGAGATGTGAAGAGAGACATAAACAGGCACTTGCCAATGACAAGTCTCCTCAACGAAGTAAGTGAGGGATTGTGCAATCTGAGGAAAGCTGCTCGCCCATTGTTTCACCCATTTATTTGAACAGAAACGACACAAATTCAGCAATTTTGATTATGTTTTATTTCTTGCTTTTAATGATGCAGGTGAGCCAGAACATCCCCTGAATGCACCTCACTGATTAGGTGCTCCTATCATACCTGTTCAGCCAAGGTCCAAAATAAGGGTGAAGTAAATCACTGCTTTGAAAACATTTTGTTACATTTCATTGTGTAAAGATTTACCATTAATCCATGACACAGACTATTAGCAAACAGTAATGCTGGAAACTCACTCTGAGCTCCGACAAAAATATACACACATGATAATGTTAAGTGACCACATACCCTCAAACGAGCTACAGCCTTGGGCTTTTTTCTCAAATTTACTGTGTTGTTTACAAGTACACTGTGTGATTGAATAATGGATCATGGACTCTGATAAGTCGGGCAGAGGGCAATAATGGAGCCGGATGACAGAGTGAAAGGTCAAAGAGTTGTGGTTTAAATAGCAGCAGCTCTGAATGAAATGCAGTCAGGCTGTTTGGAAAGTTGACTACCAGACAGTTCTGTAAGCGACAGAAATTAAACACAGCAAAAGCACACCAAAGCTCATGCGTACAGTATATTAAATCATACTTATCGCACTACCTAACAACTGGCTCTACTACACACACTTAGCCAGAGATTCACACCTTGCGGTTGTGATGTGATTACGTCTAGTTTTTCTTCTTGTCGAGGTGACGGGGTTAATCTCCAAAGGCTTTAAGCCTATTATTATCTTTATACTCTGTGAAAGACTTCCCAACTAACTCGGTGGTGGCAAAAGCAGCTCCACTAGTCTGATATTTTCTAGAAAAGCATTCTAAGGAGTTTTTATATTACAGTCAAATATACTGTAATATGAATTGAAACTGGACTGTTTAAAGGACGGTTCCATTATATTTAAACCCAATTTACTGAGCTACTATAGATCAAACTGCCGTCTTTGGCCCCTAATTGCTGCTTTAATAATTAGTGTGAGCCCTGAAAAGAAAAAGTGAACATCTAATGAATCATAAATTGGCTTATAGATGCAATCTGTCACATTGAATAGAAACTGCATTGACGTGAAAGGTGAATCCATTCATCTTAGACAGATGAAGGTGTTCTTATTCATACAGTATAGCTTTCAGGAATTAGGTCATTTACATTTCAATTAGGTAGGTAAATTCAGAGCATATTTCATTTTGAAACTCTAAAATTCTAAAACTGCCACTTTTATGAACGTCTGACATTCTTTATTCTTGGTCTTATGTCTCAATTAGTGTCCTGAATATGATGACCCGTTAGGTCACAGTGTTGTCTTAGGTTTCTGAAATGGACATTAATATTGTCTTTTAAAATCCAGTCATTTAAACAGTCCCAGTATACCAACAACAAAAAATGACTCCTTAATACCACTTATCCTGTTCAGGGTTGCGTAGAGCTGGAACCTATCCTAGCTGACTTCGGGGGAAAGGTAGTCTTGGACCATGGAATGGGCGCCAGTCACAGGGCGGCACAGTTGGCAAAATGCTTGCAAAGAAATCCCAGACTGCTGTATGTTTTACGTTGATGTGGTACATTACGATGGATGTACTTTATGGAAATGAAAAATCATTCCTGCAGACTTTGTCAGTTGATCGTTCTATCTTTGTTTTTT
The DNA here is from genome assembly GCF_024500385.1 of Phyllopteryx taeniolatus. NCBI lineage: Eukaryota > Metazoa > Chordata > Actinopteri > Syngnathiformes > Syngnathidae > Phyllopteryx > Phyllopteryx taeniolatus. The sequence goes on from NC_084512.1 coordinate 6,670,594, forward strand.
GTTTTTTTGTACTTAAGCTTCCCCATTGACAGGGCCAATATGTTATTTAGAGTCAGCCATCTTGATATCATGACATATTCCAGATGTACAAAGTGTGCAGTGGTCTAAAGATGTAAGAAATTCTACCTTCTAGAGAGGAGCTGCGTCTGGGCCCTGCAGAGCCAGGTGATTCTTACAAAGGAGTGCTACTCAGTAACGGCACCATGGGCCGCAGACCGACCCTTATTGAACCAGAAAGGCTGAAGGACTTTGGTGAGGAGGAACTCCTCAACGGGGACGTGAAGGTCCCTGACACCAGAGTGGTGGTGGAAGCACCTGTAATCACACTAAAGGACCCGCCAAAAACCAGACGAGTCAGCGAGTTCAGGATCGTCCCGAGACCGGCTGTTCAGTACCTGCGCTTTGAGGACATCAGCGCAGCTGCCTTCACTATCCAATCAGGGATACAGAAGACGCCCTGCACAGTAAACAAACACAATAACAAAACTTTGAAACATTAGATTGTATTTGATAACTGTACTACAACATTTTAGTATGAATTTTAGTGTATCATTGAGTGTGAGAAGCAGGCGCTATGTTTGAATTTCTTTGGGATGAATGAAATACAAAAATCCTTTTTGTGTTTTGCAGTACTCTCGGCTGTCCAAACAGTATGGTATGGAGATTTATCTGAAGAAGGAGCACCTGCACTACACAGGCTCAGTGAAGGAGAGAGGAGTGTTGTACCTGGTCTCCTCCCTCACACAGGCAAGTCAGAGGATCATCCCTTCCTGTCTGTGAGGTCACGTGACATGAGAATCTGCCTTGTCAGTCAAATGTAGCGCCACACTAGTTAACAACAGAGGTGGGACCAAGTAATTGCTTTGCAAGTCACACGTAAGTCTCAAGTATTTACCCTCAATTCCCAAATCAAGTCCCATATCGAGACAGGCAAGTCCTGAGTCAAGTCGCAAGTCCTACACGTTGAGTTTCGAGTCCTTTCGAGTCATTTTAACAACAAAGTAATAATATATTTTAATATATATAATATTTATATATTTACTTAATATATTATATACACCCCTCCTTGAGCTGTCACCTTATTGTGGTGGAGGGGTTTGTGTGTCCCAATGATCCTAGGAGCTAAGTTGTATGGGGCTTTATGCCACTGGCAGGGTCACCCATGACAAACAGGTCCGAGGCGAGGGACCAGACAAAGCATGGCTCTAAAAAATTATTGGATCGCGTTTTCCCGGGCCCCCCCCCTCTGGAGCCAGGCCTGGAGGTGGGGCTCGAAGGGCACCCATGGGGCCCGGAAGGGCACAGCCCGAAAGGGTAACGTGGGTCCCCTTCCCATAGGCCCACCACCTGTGGGAGGGGCCATAGGGGTTGGATGCATTGTGAGCTGGGCGGTGACCGAAGGCAGGGACCTTGGCGATCCGATCCCTGGCTACAGATGCTGGCTCGAGGGACGTGGATCAGAACCCGAGTTGTGTTCTGTTATTGGACTTCTCTGGTCACCACATATTGTCCATAACGAACACCATGTTCAAGCATAAGGGTGTCCACATGTGAACTTGGCACCAGGACACCCTAGGTCGCAGTGCGATGATCTACTTTGTGGTCGTGTCATCGGACTTGCGGCCGCATGTCTTGGACACTTGGGTGAAGAGAGGGGCGGCGCTGTCAACTGATCACCACCTGGTGGTGAGTTGGCTCCGATGGTGGGGGAAGATGCCGGTCTGACCTGGAAGGCTCAAACAAATTGTGAGGGTCTCAGACGTGGGAGGAGGTCGGTGAGGCCATGGAGAATGATTTCCGAACGGCTTCGAGGAAATTCTGGTCCACCATCCGACGTCTCAGGAGGGCGAAGCAGTGCACCATCAACACTGTATATAGTGGGGATGGGTCACTGCTGACCTCGACTCGGGACATTGTGTCTCGGTGGGGAGAATACTTTGAAGACCTCCTCAATTCCACCGACACGCCTTCGCATGAGGAAGAGGTCACCGAGGTGGTTAAAAAGCTCCTCGCTGGCAAGGCCCCGGGGGTGGATGAGATTCGCCCGGAGTTCCTGAAGGCTCTGGATGTTGTGGGGCTGTCCTGGTTGACACACCTCTGCAACATCGCGTGGCAGACTGCGGTGGTGGTCCCCCCTTTTGTTTTCCTGGGTACTTCAGTTTCCCCCCACATCCCGAAAACATGCATGGTAGGTTAATTGAAGACTCTAAATTGCCCGTAGGTGTGAATGTGAGTGCGAAAGTTTGTTTGTTTCTATGTGCCCTGCGATTGGCTGGCGACCAGTTTAGGGTGTACCCACCTCTCGCCCGAAGATAGCTGGGATAGGCTCCAGGACGCCCACGACCCTAGTGAGGATAAGCGGTACGGAAAATGAAAGGATGAAGGGATAATTAACGTCTTTATTGTTACGTTAATTGCCGTTGTCTTTTCTGTTTGTTACCATTACTGTGTGGAATGTGTACCTTATGTAACTGCCACATTTATTTTTGATTTATGTTGCGGTGTTTTTTTTTTGTTTTTTTTTAATAAAACCATGACTTTAGGCAGTGTCTGAAAGAGTGACTTCTTGGTCAATTGCTCTACTTGAATGTGGCCGACAGGGCGTTAACTGTTATAAGAAATAAGCTCTAATTAAGCTTTAGTATGGTGGGACACATCCACTTGAGTGATAGCCAATGAGAACATCAACTTTATGGTTACATCATTCTGAAATTCCTGTAATAAAATAAACATTGGCATTTTGAGGTAGGCGGCACCGAGGCTGACTGGTAAGCACATCTGCCTCACAGTTCTGAGGACCTCTGGCCTCGCTTGTGTGGAGTTTGCATGTTCTCCTCGTGCCTGCGTGGGTTTTCTCCGTGTTCTCCGGTTTCCTCCCACATCTCAAAAACATGCGTGGTAGGTTAATTGATGACTCTAAATTGTCCGTAGGTATAAATGTGAGTGCGGATGGTTGTTTGTTTATATGTGCCCTCCGACTGGCTGGCGACCGGTTCAGGGTGTACCCCGCCTCCCGCCCGAAGATAGCTGGGATAGGCTCCAGCAGCCCGCAACCCTCGTGAGGATAAAGCGGTAAAGAAAATGGATGGATGGATTTTGAGCTATTGAGTGATAGCTAGTGTTTTTTCTCTCAATACTTTGGTAAAAGTGGCGAGTCTTTTCAAGTCAGTGGGCTCGAGTCCGAGTGAAGTCATTGCTGTGACAGTCTTGTGACATTTTGTCAAGTTATGTCAAAAGTCATCCAATTCATGACTCGAGTCAGACTTGAGTTCAAGTCATGTGACTTGAGTCCACACCTCTGGTTAACAAAGTACTGTGTGTGCAGTATTGGAGAGCTTGCTAAGATGTCAGTTGAGAACGATGCATCCTCTAATTTGGAGAATAAATAGTTGTTTCCACACCAACACCCAGGCTAGTGCTGTCCTAACCTAGCCTTGTGCATGAACTGATGATGCCTGCTTGGAGGAGAGGTGAAACGTCTTGGAAAACAGTCCAGTAGTGAGTGATTCAATGCCCTAAGAATGAAATTACCTGAATAAATGAGAATATATTTACAGGGATGTATTGTAAAAACTGCACTACAATTCAATACTTGTCTGTTGATTCGATGAAAATTGGACAAAAGGCATCGCCAGAGTTAAAATGACAGTTGAAAGCATAGGAACATGACAAAACTTTCACGATGACTATTTGATTCTTCCACTGGTCAAATTTCGCTGCTTTCTCCTACATTCCAAAAACATGCATGAATAACAGTAAATTTCTCATAGACATGAATGGTTATTTGTGCCCTGCAATTAGCTGGGTTAGTCCAGGGTGTACTCTGCCTCTCGCCCACAGTCAGCTAAGATAGGCTTCAGCTCACCCATGATCCTTCTGAGGACAAGCACTATAGAAAACGGATGTGTTTTAGCAATGTGTTTGCTCAGGCAACTTCCTGGTTCATAGAGGTTGATTCGATGAGCGGTTACATTGTGTATATTTTGGAGGTGAACGGTACAGAAACTGGATGGATGGAAATAATAAAAAAGGAGGAAAAGGCAAACAATGGTCCTCGAGCTTGAACACTGATCACTCCATTTGAATATTTTCAGGAGCAGCAGAGGAAGGGCGTGATCGTTGCCACTGATTGTAACTTCTCTATGGCTGTGGCCCATCATGCAGTTGAGCTGAAGATCCCAGTGTTTGCCATCATGCCGTCATCTTGTACCTCGCCTCGTCTCAGGATCTACAGAGACTATGGCGCCATGGTCATCTCCTATGGCAGCACCGGTCATGACTCTCAGAACCATGCCCGCCATCTGGCCAATGACAATGGATACCTCTATCTGGAAGAGTAAGTAACTATTCCTCACTTAACCTGTGTTAGGGATCAGAATTTCACAAGTTATACTAGGTGTGTTTATACGACTTTGTAGACACTTCAGTGGTCTTCCTATTTTCCGCTCGTATTTCTTCGTTAATTCTTAATTGCAGATTTCTGGGTTTGCAGAAATATCTATGGACTCTTGTCCTTCTTAGTTGGCTCTGCCTGCGACTGCTCCTCACTGAATTATCTGAGTCTGCGATGTTTCAGAACGGGTCCACTTAATCGTCTTGTGCACTTAGCAACAGACAGCCATGGGATTCGGTTAATGGAGACCTCAGACTCCATCCATCCATCCATATCCTCACTGGGGTCGCGGGCGTGCTGGAGCTATCTTCAGCTATCTTCGGGCGAGAGGCGGGGTGCACCTTGTACTGGTCGCCAGCCAACCACAATCATTCGCACTAACATTCACACCTACGAGCAATTTATAGTCTTCAATCACCCTACCGTGCATGTTTTTGGGATGTGGGAGGAAACCGGAGTACCCGGAGAAAACCCACGCAGGCACGGGGAGAACATGCCAACTCCACACAGGCGGGGCCGGGATTTGAACCCTGGTCCTCAGAACTGTGAGGCAGATGTGCTAGCCAGTCGCCCACCGTGCCGCCGACTTCAGACTCGTGATTCTTAATTCAGTATGAATATTCAGAAATCTGCCAATAACGTATTTGTTATTTATTATTTTTGGAGATCTTTGTGTTAGATAGCAGGCTACTTCCTAGTTTATAGAGGATAATGAATAGATGAGTGGGTGCCAGTGTCCATATTTTTGGAGTCAGTCAGAGCAGTTTACTTGATGCCATCCAGCAAAAATTGTATTTGTGCATTTGTCACCAAAGGTATAGTGTATGGTACAATATTTATATAGTATATTTTCTACATAGTTTTGCAGAAACCGTTTTTTGTAATTGTTGTGTGTGTGTGCAGTCCTTCTAACTGTCCTAGTTTTTATTACAGTTTAGAAAAAGATCATTAAGACAACCATTTTGTGTTGTTCAGAGATGAAAGTGCAATCTACCTGGCCGGACTGGGCACAGTGGGCATGGAGATCTACGAACAAGTGTCCAAGCTCGATGCGGTGGTGGTGCCTGCAGCTGGACAGTACGGTCTACTGGCGGGCACGGCGGCAGCCATCAAGCATCTCAACTCACACATTCTCGTTATAGTAAGTTAATGCACAAGAAGATATCATGTATTAACTTGTCTAAGAATGTGATGAATTGGTTCATTTGCAGCTTCGATCGTGCACCTCCAAAATAGGTCCCGTTTTCCATAAACCGATTGCTCCCTATTGGAAAGACAAGTTGTTTCTCACCTCCCACATTTCTCTGATATTGAGCCAAGGATGTTTTTTCTTAAGATTGGCTTTTCTTAACAAGATGAATGTACTGCATTTGCGTTAAAGCCCATGATTCCGTTATCTGCCCACTACTGAAAGTCTGACAGCTTTCGGTCTGTTTACACTGAAGGGAAAGGATGAGCTTCTTATTTTTCATCTCAAATATAAAATCCATTCTTCTGGCTTTACCAAGTGCCTTAGGTTATAACACATGGGGGCTGGTGGAGGTGAACATGCATGGATGCTCTTACTAATTTACTGTGATCAAAGAATTAAAGATGCACAAAAACATCTTTGTGCAGCACATTCTGAGGGGGCTCTGCATATGAGTGCGGCCTGAAAGAATGTTCTATATTTATAATATTTATTTTATGTGTTTGTGTGGTCCAAAATGTGCTACAGTGCACAAAATATTTCTGTGTGTGGACTCTCTTCAATAGGGAATAGAACCTGAAGGTTTCCCTTTGCTGCTGCAATCTCTGAAGACAGATGGCCCCATCAAAGATATTCATAGCAATCCGAACACCAAACTGTATGGAGGTAAACATGTTGTGTTTAAAAGACTTTAAGTCATGGATTAAAAGTTTAGTTAACGCTATCAGAGCTACGTTAAATAAGCATTTATGTTTCCTGTTTGGATGCTGCTCCTCTTGTAACTCAGCATATGTTGCTCTCCTGTTTGTTGTCAGATCTGATGGAATGTTCACTCGGTCTCAACACCTACCAGCTGGCAAAGAAACTTGTGGATAAAGTCATCTCTGTCAGGTAGTCCACAGCAAACTTAAAGTTTGAAGTTAATAGTAAATAGTAGTAATGTATAAAAGGGTGTGAACTCATTGGAATTACCTGGATTTCTGCATAAATTTGTCACAATAATAGACAAAGAAAATTCTTAAACTAGTACCACACACCATACAACACTATTGTTTGTAACATTCTTGGGCTGTCTGGTGTGAATCGTTACCTTGAGGTCATGTCACAGCATCTCAATCGGGTGGACGTCGGCCATTCCTAGGGAGAGTAGCAACAGTGCTGAACTGTCTCCTTTCACTGTCTGCCTTGAACATCAAGGCTTTTAGAAATACAATTGTGACCCTTTCCAGCTTCATGCAAGTTAAAAATTCGTAATTGTAGGTCATCTGAGAGATCTTTTTTGCTCGCTGAGTTTACGTCACCGGGCCGAAGCCGGGCTCGGCGGTAGGTCCGCCGCCGCCACGGTCTCCGTGCCGAGATCCGCCGCCACTCCGGCGGCAAGGTCTGCCGCTGGCTGACTTGGTCGGTTCTAAGGAGCCCCGAGGTCCGAGCCCAAGCAGGCGTGTGCGGCTGCCTCAGGGGACGAACACTGGCATGAGGCTGGGGACGCTCTGACGGTCTAATCCAGTCAGTCGAGGCGGGGGGGAGTAAAAAACCTCCTGTTCACAAATAAATATTTGCAATGTACAGTGTGTTTTTTACCCCCCAAGCAAACACATTTACAGATACCAAATACTTCACACAGCTGTATTTAAAAACGGACTTTATTGAACTTTATCCAGGTAAGGTATTTGCAATGCCAATCTCTTTCCATTGTATGTGTCTCTCTGTCTGAATACTTTGGTTTATAAAGGCAAAATGATGAAAAGTGTCACTGTCAAAATACGTCTGGACCTAACTATATGCACCATAAATCTTGTTTAACAATACAATAGACCATTGGTGTCAAACAGAAGGCCCGGGGGCCAGATGCGACCCACCACATCATTTTATGTGGCCCGTGAAAGCAAATCATGCTCGTCAACTTCCGGGATTTTTGTGAAAATCTGTACCCAAATTCCAAATTGTCATAATAATAAACAATAATGTTGAGATATTGCATTTTTCTGTTACCAAACCCTTCTTCTACTGTAACTTAAACAATACTTGCCCTATTATCCTTGTCTTCTGATTTCAAAACTATTTATCCCTCAATTTGTTGTGTAACGGTAATAATATGATTTGGTGATTAAACATTTCACTGTTCTAACGGCCCAATGCGGCCCAAAACAAAAATGAGTTTGACACCACTGCAATAGACAAATGAGACTTTTAAATGTCTCCTTGAATAACATGAAATCTAGCGTTGAAGTTGAAGACTCACATTTTCATGTCAATAAATACTTCGTGCTGTTAAAAATAGACCAATGATCCAAGAAAACCTGTATACCATCCACAAAAAATACCTGCGGATGATTCATATTCCACCAATGAGTCCCATGTACGGCCTGTGTTCTATTGGTGGGATGCTATTGTACAGTTAGGGGTTCATTCCATTTAGGATGTACTTTAAGATCTTCTTACAACTTTGCATTTAAATTGTTCAATAGTTTTTTTTTCATTTTTCTGTGTGTTTTCCGATTGTCCATCCATCCATCCATCCATTTTCTGAGCCGCTTCTCCTCACACGGGTCGCGGGCGTGTTGGAGCCTATCCCAGCTATCATCGGGCAGGAGGCGGGGTACACCCTGAACTGGTTGCCAGCCAATCGCAGGGCACACATAAACAAACAACCATCCGCACTCACATTCACACCTACGAGCAATTTAGAGTTGTCAATTAACCTATCATTCATGTTTTTTGGGATGTGGGAGGAAACCGGAGTGCCTGGAGAAAACCCACGCAGGCACGGGGAGAACAGAGGCAGACGCTCTAACCAGTCGTCCACCGTGCCGCCCTTTTCCGATTGTATTCTCCCAAAAAGACAAATAAATAATTTTTACAGCTTTTATAGCATTTGTAAAAGAAATTATAAAATCATGACCGTAGACTTTGTAAAGAGCTGTGTTTGTAAAACGAAAATACTGAAATGTGTTTTGAATATGCTGAGTTTCAGTTTTTTTTTTTAACCTGAACTGCCATTGATGAGTTGATGTGTTCGTCCCTCACAGTGAGGAGGATTCTTTAGTGGCAATGTTGAGGTTTCAAGAGTTTGAGCGCTCCACCGTGGACACAGAGGGAGCCATGGGATTGGCCGCCATCTTGGCTGGACAACTGCCAGAACTGAAAGGAAAAAGGTGCGTTTGATTTGTTAATACATTCAGATTTGATCTACTGCGACTGCCAGAGTGTTTCTGCCAGCTGCTTTCCTCTGTGTTAGAAGAGGTATAGAGCTCATTTGCATGCAAACAGTATCATATTTTATCAATATTGTGTACATCTGCCACATTTTCCATGTAGCAGCTTCTCAACGCATCAGATTGTTTCAACCACTGTAATTCTGTCACACTGCATGATGAATTGTAAACAACAAACTCTTCCGACTCAGAGTTCACCGATTGCATTGGGCTAACCTGCTGTTGCTTTGCAAGTCCGTGTACATAATTTGAGTCATTTGGCTGTTTCGTTGGTGAAATTATCCTCCAAGATACATGTTAATAGTGCTGACTTTTCCAATTGAGTCGATGACTCAGATGTCGATACGGTATTGTATGAACAAACCCACAGGAAATGAAAGTAGAAGAACATATGGCGTTTCATTTACCGCACAAAAATCAATTCCCAGCATACGTCGTTGCTCAGGTTCTGAATAGTTCCTATTTATTACATCTGAGCCATTATGTACAGTCGTTCGTTGTGTCCCTTTTATAATTAGGAAAAGTGCGTTTGATCACCTCCTTTATTTGATTATTATTCGTTAACTATTGGTTTTGTTGCATGTACCGTGAGTGAATCCTGTGCTTAGTGGCCTGCCTCGTGTTGCTCACTGCTGCAAACTGGTGGTGTTAGGCTACTACTGCCTAATCTGAAGTAAAGCTCCTCTTCAGCAAATCTAAAGTGGCTTCCTCTCATCTTTGCTACAATATGAAGTTTGGCATGAAAGGCTACACTGCAAGGGGGCGGTGACTGAGGGGGTCACAGTAACTCATTAGTGGAACTCTTGAATAAGGAAGAAATATCTTGCTTGCTTGCTCTGGTTTTCAGTTCTGTTCACTCAAATTGAGTAAAACAACAAAACATTAAAAACAGAATACCCAACCTAGTTTTGAGTGTATTTTACTTGATGTATTGCTTGGAATTAGTATTTCACAGCTAAGATTTTTCTCTCTTTTGGAGAGCTAGAATATTTTCCTTGTTTCGCGTAATCTTATCAAGTGTAATTCTCTTAACTGCAGTGGCAGATAATTTGACTTGTTTCTAGTCTGAATCCTCTCAAAACAAATATAATTGTTCTTATATTTAGACAGCTGATTTTTTGCAGTGCATGCCCTTGGCCTCTATATTTTTGTACAGACAAAATCTTCTGCATACAGAAGAATGCTGACCCTTGACTCATAGTTGTTGCTTATGTCACTAACAGTGAGTTGCTTAAAGTAATTTTATGCTGTTCTCAAAGGTTTTCTGGCCTCAACCTCTGTTGGTTTCCTTGATCTGCTTGTTCAACATCTTTAACATAGTACACCAGTGTATTTCTTTCTTCTTCAGGACTTTCCAAATGCTTGTAAAGTTTATGGCCAATGTTTTTGAAATCCCTCCAATTGATTTTACATCTTCGCAATTGCTTGTTATTCCACTCATAACAGGACTCTGGTTTTCATGTTTGTTAGACCCAAATCTGAAACTAAGCGTAGTCATTCAGCGGTATTTTTTTTTTTTTTATAATCCGTGTAATGGGACACGTAATAAAGCACACCTCATTCACATGTTCCAATACTTTTGCTTACATGAAAAATGGGTGGGTTGAAACAAAAGGTGTTATCTTCTAATCCAGGCATAAGCACCTCAAAATGAAAGCTGAAATTATTATCTCAGTTCTTATCTTATGTTCATATATTTAGGTCAAACCCAAATCATTTTAGTCTACAGCAAAAAAAACAAAAAAACAAAAAAAACAGAATTGGCCTCACTGTTCCAATGTTTTTGGTGGAGACTGGCGAAACAGTCCAGAGTTTACCCCACCGGGAGTCAGCAAGGATAGACTCCACCTTACCTGTGAACCTAAAAAGGATAAGCAGTGCACAGGATGCTTTTTGTCCATAGCATATACTGTACCACAACAGCCTTGTTCGATTAAATCAATATTGAAACGTGTCTGTGTAGGGTGGCAGTCGTAGTGAGCAGTGCTAACATGGAGCTGGATCTGGTGAGGCAGTGTTTGGACCGAGCCTTGGTGCTGGAAGATCGTGTCAGCAAGTTTTCAGTGCAGCTGGGAGAATGGCCAGGAGACATGGCCAAGCTGCTGGACGTCCTGTCCAGAGAGGACGTTAGGTGAGTCAATTGATGCTTTTTCTATTCACTTCAGTGGATGAGTCTCAAAATCAAATATTGTTTTCTTGACAAAAAAAGCAAACATTTTTAATTCCTGTGTGTAGTAATAAATTAGTCTGTTATGTTCTTTACCGTTAATTTGTATGTACTGTGTACCCTCGGAACTAACACAATCCATACGAGGCGGCTATTCTGGCTTTACTTTGTTTGGATTTCATAATAATGTTCCACATATACCGGTAATAAGAAGAGATTAAATTTGTTTCAAGCTTGAAATTGCCAAAACATTTACCAAATATCATTACCATTTTCTCCCTTTGGCTAATTGTCACTGATAGAGTTCTGACAGGTCAAAGAAAATAAAAAGAATAGATAAAAGTCACCATTACACACTAGGAAAGCTGATTGCAAGTATTTTTAATAATTGTTTTTTCCCCGGCGGCACGGTGGGCGACTGGTTAGAGCGTCAGCCTCAATCCCCGGCCCCGCCTGTTTGGAGTTTGCATGTTCTCCCCGTGCCTGCGTGGTTTCCTCCCACATCCCAAAAACATGCATGGTAGGTTAATTGAAAACTCTAAATTGCCCATAGGTGTGAATGTGAGTGCGAATGGTTGTTTGTTTCTATGTGCCCTGCGATTGGCTGGCAACCAGTTCAGGGTGTACCCCGCCTCCTGCCCGAAGATAGCTGGGATAGGCTCCAGCACGCCCGCGACCCTAGTGCGGAGAAGCGGCTCAGAAAATGGATGGATGGATGTTTTTTCCCACCTAGGCATAAGACCATATACCATATACAAATTCTGCCAGGGTATGTAAACTTATGAGCACAACTGTACATATTATGCAGTCATACATACCCCTGTCATTTTGGAATGAGTGTAGGCACCTTTTTCATAGCCTCTAGGTGGCGCTGGCATATTGAAATGAACGTGTACCGCTTTTTCATAACCTCTAGATGGAGGCATACATTTATAAAATGGGAAAGTTTTTTTCCCATTTTCCCCTATACCGATGTGTAATGCGCACCAGTGATTTTGAAAAAGAATTTTGGGGGGGGGGGAATTCGCATTATACATGAGAAATTACAGTACTACATATACTGTACAATCACTTTTAAACACATAGGGGGAAATGTGGAAAATCAGTTGGATTTAAAGTTCGACAGCTGAAACAGGCGAGCTCCAAGGATGCACTGAATAAGATGATATTAATGTATATAATTATTATAATGTACAATATGTAGATGTTCATCAGTGCAAGATAAAGTCACTAAGTTTGGGTCGTGGTAAGAAACAACATTTTGTTGTGTGTTATAAGTTATATCAAGATACTTTACATACGGAACAAGTCCTGAACCACGCTTCTTGCACGTTTAAGAAAGACAGCTGATCCTCACATGAGCAGACACTTTTGGCAAAGCAGGCAAGGAAAAACACTCCCTCTGAGGAAGAAACCCTGAACAGAGAAGAGATTCTGCATCAACGGGTTGGGTTGAGTTTGATGGAAATTACACTAAGAGAGAAAAAGACTGGAGGGATTACGTGAAGGGTGAGAAAACAATAATTGTATCAGCCGTAATAATGCTGTGGTTATTAGCAGTAATGATGGAAGTTCATTTTGAACATCACCAGTAATGGTATTACCATGCTAAAAGTAATTGTATTAATTGTATCAGATGTAATGCCATTGTAGTTCTAAGCTGCATCTTTAATACAGTAGCACTACGACAGAGGAGAGAGAAATAAAATAAATTTAAGCCGTAAAGAGCGATGAATGGGCCCTTGCACTTGCTTTTTCATTACAGAACAAGTTAGTGGTGCTCCTCTGTCTAGGATTCGTAATTTGGGTAAATTTCCCAGCAGGAGTTTGCCCAAGGAGGAGTCCTGGACTTTGCCCAAAATGGCTGACTTCCTCTTCAATTTCACGCATGGGTCTTTTTTTTTGTGTCTTTTCACAAGAAACTTGTTGATCGGTAAAACTGGTGTCGGTGGCTAATTTTCTGGCATGTTTATGGCACTCTAATTGTTGAAGCTTTGTAGGTGGAATTCTTCCCCATTCTTCCTTGATGTACAGCTTCAGCTGTTCAACAGTCCGGGGTCTCCGTTGTCGTATTTTATGCTTCATAATGCACCACACATTTTCAATGGGAGACAGGTCTGGACTACAGGCAGGGCAGTCTAGTACCCGCACTCTTTTACTACGAAGCCACGCTGTTGTAACGTGCAGAATGTGGTTTGGCATTGTCTTGATGAAATAAGCAGCGGCGTCCATGTAAAAGATGTTGCTTGGATGGCAGCGTATGTTTTTCCAAAACGTGTATGTACCAGCATCAATGGTGCCTTCACAGATGTGTAAGTTACCGATGGCATTGGCACTAACTCAGCCCCATACCATCACAGATGCTGGCTTTTGAACTTTGCATCCATAACAGTCCAGATGGTTCTTTTCCTCTTTGACCCGGAGGACACGGCGTCCACAATTTCCAAAAACAATTTGAAATGTGGATTGGTCGGACCACAGAACACTTTTCCACTTTGCATCAGTCCATCTTAGATGAGCTCGGGCCCAGAGAAGCCTGCGGCGTTTCTTTCCGTTGTTGATAAATGGCTTTTGCTGTGCATAGTAGAGTTGCAAACCACTGACATTGGTTTTCTGAAGTGTTCGTGAGCCCATGTGGTGATATCCTTTACACATTGGGGTCGGTTTTTGATGCAGTGCCGCCTGAGGGATCGAAGGTCACGGGCATTCAATGTTCGTTTTCGGCCTTGTTGCTTACATGCAGTGATTTCTCCAGATTCTCTGAACCTTTGTATGATATTATGGACAGTAGATGATGAAATCCCTAAATTCCTTGCAATTGTACATTGAGGAACATTGTCCTTAAAACTGTTCAACTATTTTCTCACGCACTTGTTCACAAAGAGGTGAACCTCGCCCCATCTTTGCTTGTGAATGACTGAGTAATTCAGGGAAGCTCCTTTTATACCCAATCATGGCACCCACCTGTTCCCAATTAGACTGTTCACCTGTGGGATGTTTCAAAACAGGTGTTTGATGAGCATTCCTCAACTTTCAGTCTTTTTTGCCACCTGTCACAGCTTTTTTTGGAATGTGCTACAGCCATAAAATTCTAAGTTAATGATTATTTGCTAAAAACAATAAAGGTTATCGGTTTGAACATTAAATATCTTGTCTTTGTAGTGTATTCAATTAAATATAAGTTGAACATGATTTGCAAATCATTGTTTTCTGTATTTCTTTAACACAACGTCCCAACTTCATTGGAATTGGGGTTGTAGATGGGAGTGAGGTAATATGTTGAGGTGTACTATCAGTAGGTCTGCTACTACTCAAAATTAGTGACATCTTTCAGAACTCCATCAAAGGTGAGGATGCCATAGAGAGTTGAGAGCAAAAGTAGTAACATATGTATAATGGCTCTTTGTCCTGCCCATCCGAAACAATTAAATTTGTTGTGTCCTTCCTCAGGTTGTTGGATGTCAGCCACCGGAGGCATAGTGACAAGTCGGACCTCTTCAGGGCAAAGGTGAGCGGCGAAACTCTCAGCTCACCCATCAATTTTCAATATGCTTGGTCACCTTAGTCCTTCACCACTATAGAAGAAGACAGCATTTGTAAAAAAAAAACTTTTATTGGAGAGTGAACTTCAACCACAAAGTAGCAGCACTACCGGACATTACATGATCAACCATATGGTCTTCTGTGAAAATTATATCATGCAATGAGGCAAACACGTGGGCTGAGGACTTGGGCGAAATGCCATCACAGAGGACACCTGGCTCTCATGAGATTGTACATAATGTAATACAGTGGGTATGGAAAGACCCCCTTAATTTTTTCACTCTGTTATATTGCAGCCATTTGCTAAAATAATTTCAGTTAATTTTTTCCACATTAATGTACACACAGCACACCATATTGACAGAAAAAATTGGAATTGTTGAAATGTTTGCAGATTTATTAAAAAAGAAAAACTGAAATATCACACAGCCATAAGTATTCAGACCCTTTGCTCAGTATTTAGTAGAAGCACCTTTTGAGCTAATGCAGACTTTTTGGGAATGATGAAACAACGTTTTCACACCTGGATTTGGGGATCATCTGCCATTCCTTCTTGCAGATCCTCTCCAGTTCTGTCAGGTTGGATGGTGAATGTTGGTGGGCAGCCATTTTCAGGTCTTTCCAGAGATGCTCAATTGGGTTTAAGTCAGGGCTCTGGCTGGGCCATTACAAAACAGTCACAGAGTTGTTCTGAAGCCACTCCTTCGGTATTTTAGCTGAGAGTCATTGTCTTTTTTGAAGGTGAACCTTCGGCCCAGTCTGAGGTCCAGGGCACGCTGGAAAGGTTTTCGTCCAGGATATCCCTGTACTTGGCCGCTTTCATCTTTCCTTCGATTGCAACCAGTCGTTCTGTCCCTGCAGCTGAAAAACAAACCCACAGCATGATGCTGCCACCACCATGCTTCACTGTTGGGACTGTATTGGACAGGTGATGAGCAGTGCCTGGTTTTCTCCACACATGCCACTTAGAATTAAGGCCAACAATTTCTATCTTGGTCTCATCAGACCAGAGAATCTTATTTCTCAACATCTTGAAGTCCTTCAGGTGTTTTTTAGCAAACTCCATCCGGGCTTGCATGTGTCTTGCGCTGAGGAGAGGCTTCCGTCGGGCAACTCTGGCATAAAGGCCTGACTGGTGGAGGGCTGCAGTGATTATTGACTTTCTAGAACTTTCTCCCACCTCAGCCACAGTGCTCTTTGGGTTCTTCTTTACCTCTCTCACCAAGACTCTTCTTCCCGGATTGCTCAGTTTGGCCGGACGGCCAGTTCCCGGAAGCGTTCCGATCGTCCCAAACGTCTTCCATTTCAGGATTATGGAGGCCACTGTGCTCTTAGGAACCTTAAGTGCAGTAGAATTTTTTTTGTAACCTTGGCCAGATCTTTACCTGGCCAAAATTATGTCTCTGAACTCTTCAGGCAATTCCTTGGACCTCATGATTCTCATTTGCTCTGACATGCACCGTGACCTGTAAGGTCTTATATAGACAGGGGTGTGGCTTTCCTAATCAAGTCCAATCAGTATAATCAAACATAGCTGGACTCCAATGAAGGTGTAGAACCCTCTCAAGGATGATCAGAAGAAATGGACAGCACCCGAGTTAAATATATGAGTGTTAAGGGTCTGAATACTTATGGCTGTGTGATATTTCAGTTTTTCTTTTTTAATAAATCAGCAAAAATTTCAACAATTCCGTTTTTTTCCCCTTCTCTTCTGTCAATATGGGGTGCTGTGTGTACATTAATGAGGGGGGTAAATGAACTTAAATGATTTTAACAAATGCTGCAATATAACAAAGAGTGAAAAATTTAAGGGGGTCTGAAAACTTTCCGTACTCACTGTATAGGTGGAATCGATTCTAGTTGGGTTTAATATGCGTCAAGTGATGCTGCTGATGTGAAAGCAAGTCCTTCTCTTCTGCCCCTAAACACCATCAGAAGGACTAATCTACATTTATGACCTAAATTCTAATAATTGTTGAATGGAATTGTATTCATATTTAGTTATTTATTCTTATTTTTTAATTAATTTATTATTAACAATATATCCTCTTCATTTTGTAACATTTGCACTGCTTGCAGTAAATGTATGTTAGATTTTTTTTTTTTTTTTTTTGTCCAATCAGATTTCAGCTTCAGTGTACTGCCAGGTCAATGTGATCTCCCCACAGCCTTCAGTACTGCTGGCCAATGCAATTTAAACTTTGTATTAGGAATGGGATTGTTCCTTTAACCAATTAGATTTCAAATTCATCCTCACACAAAAGTATTTTACCGTCCTCCGATTGGTAGGTCAGAGCAAAACTTGTTACAGCAAGCTTGAACGACCAAAACATGTCTGTGGTGATCTGCATGTTAATAAATTTAATAATCAGCATTTCAGGTGAGTAGAAGTATTGTATTTAATTTTTTTTATGTTTTTGGTGGCGACTGGTTAGCACATCCGCCTCACAATTCTGAGGACCGGGGTTCTAATCCTGGCCTCACCTGTGTGGAGTTTGCATGTTCTCCCCGTGCCTGCGTGGGTTTTCTCCGGGTACTCCGGTTTCCTCCCACTTCCCAAAAACATGAAGGGTAGGTTAATTGAGGACTCTAAGTTGCCCACAAGTGTGAATGTGAGTGCGAATGGTTGTTTGTTTCTATGTGGCCTGCAATTGGCTGGCAACCAGTTCAGGGTGTACACCGCCTCTCGCCCGAAGTTAGCTGGCATAGGCTCCAGCATGCCCGCGACCCGACTGAGGATAAGCGGAATGGAAGATGAATGAATTAATGTTTTTGTCATGTTCCGTATCAGATAAATATTGATTCTGAACTGATCCAGATGATCTACAGTATGTGGCAAACTTGCATGCTCTTATATTACATTTTTGTGTCGTATTGATGTTTTCTATAATTCAGGTACCAATGCTACTGGAAAACAACAAGATAAACCTGTGAGCATTTTCTGGATCATCCACGTACCAAAAATAACACAAACCAAAGAGTGTACCTGAGAATGTAGCCAGACAATATTCTATCCATCCATTTTCTATAGCTCTTCCCTTCATTGGCACACAGCTGGTTTGGAGCCAATCCCAGCTGACTTTGGGCGGGTACACCCTGGACTGGTCACATTCACAC